>NW_024746161.1:5555338-5562466 GCF_018991925.1 Homarus americanus
ATAATAGTAATAATAATAATAATAATAATAATAATAATAATAATAATAATAATAATAATAATAATAATAATAATAATAATAATAAAGAAATACAAAAATGAAAAAAGATCAGAAGTGAGAAACAATATATGTATGTTGTGTTGTCTTAGTAAGAGAAACAATTGAGACCCTGCAATTATGTGTAAATGAGGCAGAAAGTCAGATCAGCAGCCTGACTTGGTCACAATTTTCGTGATGCCATATGGTAGCAGGGTCTACCATTAGACGATACATTATGTTTCCAATATCTTCCCAGGCGGTAGTACCTCCCTGTTTGGTAGCTGCCTACTACCAACTAAACTAAAAAAAAAAATATTTGAATTACTGTGTAATATTCAATGCCATAATATCCTGACCACGGGGGTAAGTTATACTGACCCTTTGTGAACCCTACTGTAATCCTTTTGCGCTACCGCTCACAGGATAAGTATGGAGTGCACAATAAACTAGCCGCTGTAAGTACCAAAATTAAAAATTAATTAAATTATCTCGTCATAGTTTAAGTTGTTTGAATGGCAGAGATAATCGTGGTAGAGCAGTCTCATCGCCTGACTAGAGAGTACGAATTATTTTAGACCACATAGGAAATTGTTGTTATTCATCTCTTATTAGTTGTAAAATGAACAAGGATATTGACATAGCTAGCATACTGGAGCTATGTGTCAAGACGGTGCATCGGCGACCACATTCGCTTTTTCCAGTGTGATTTCTTGAATGGTCAAATACCACCACGCAAGTCGACCTGAGAGATTTCTTCCATGGATTACCTCTGTCACTGCTCCATGTTACTAAGATTACAGCTTGCATTTGCAATTACTCTATTTCTCCCTCCAGTGTTTTGCTGCATGATAACCGCTCCAAGCCCATGTCCTGAGGGTGAAAGATTGAGTGTAGTCCGGGATGGCCAATACTAGTGCATTGGTCAATATTACGTTTAATGCATTAAAACTGTTTACCTGTTCATCATTTCAGACAAATGTTGCGTTTTTCTTAAAAAGCCTGGTCTATGGTGAGGATAATCTAGAAATTCCTCCAATGATTGAACGGTAGTAGCTGAAAAGCCCAAAGAAGTTACACACTTTGTCAATGTTCATAGGACGGGGAAATCGATTACCTACTGTAACCTTGCAATCCACCGTCTAGATACCGTTTCCATCAACTACATGTCCAAGGAATTGAATTTTAGATTTGAGAAACTCACATTTAGAGAGTGTAATTTTAAGACCTGCAGTTTGATGAGAGGACTTTCCACATATTTTCTCACAGTGATGAGATTATCTAGATAGGCGTAAACTGTATTATCTTTCGCTCCTAAAAACAGTGTTAATCATTCTTTGAATAGTTAATGGTATATTTAGTAATCTGAATGGCATTCATGAAATTTCAAATTGTCTCATGGGAATACTGAATGCAGTCACTTCATGGGATTTCTCGTTGAAAGGGATTTGCAATACCCGCTATGAAGGTCGAGATTTCTAAAAATTGCATTATCTTTTCCCAAGGATTGCAAGAAGTCGCTCAGTACAGGCATCGGGTACCTATCCAGGGTAGTTGCCTCATTATATCGTTGAATGTCATTAACAGGTCTGGTTTCCAGGTAGGACGATGGATGTGTAATTACCTCCTGTTCCATCGTATCTTTAAACATGCCTTTAACTACAGGCCGTTGGCTATGAGGTATTCTGTAAGTTGGTATGTAGACTGAATTCGTGTCTGATTTTAAAGGTATGTTGTGTTAAGTTAATTTTTTTGACCTAGCAGCTCTCAGGTAATGCTACTATGTCCTTGTAGTCAGCTAGTAACTCAGTGAGTTTATTCTTACATTAAAGACGGTCAATCACCTTGAGGTGTGGAATTAATTTAATCATCTCCTGCCTGGTTTGTAATTGTGTTTGTGTTTGTGTAACACTACCAATTGGTAATTGGGTAGGTGGTGTATCAACATCAGTATGGTACACCATGAAATCACAGCGACAACATCTCCTTTTTAAGATTTTGGGTCCGCCAGTTCTGTTAAGAACAAGGATATTGGTTAACCACCTGGTCTAACGATGCTTATGGCAGACTCAAATGACAATTTTTTAACCTTACTGAGTACGTGTTAAGACTGCTGGTATTCTAATCCATTTTTGATGCTAAAATCTCGCATGGGAATTGAATTACTAGGTATGCAACTATCTTGGGATCGTGGACAACCTTCCTCGTGTTTGAGTTTGTTAACACTTTCACGGTTGAGTTTTGTATTGGATGTGAATTTTGAATAACAAGTCTTCGACTATTATTATGCCATCACTCCTCTTTATCAAGAATTTGCCACTAGTCAAATAAGAGTGCGGGGTCGCACCTAGTCCAGCCTCGGCTCCGGAGTGTAGCCGAGCAGCATTTGTTTGAACACCAGCGGTGTAAGCCTGATATACTCACTCATCTTAACTGTATGTGTTAACGAGTATTGTGTATATGATTATGGATGGATTATCGGGAATATAATTGTCTCGGGTTGAGTATTGAAACCATAAATATTACTATCACCAGAATTAGTGCTTGTTATATCTATAATCACAGCTGATATGTGCTGGAGTACATTCCCAGTTTGTTCTTCAAATAATGATATGATGCTACATGTACAGTACTGGAATAACATCCCTGTGTGCTACTGACAAGTGTGTAGAGTGACCATATTCAATGTTACTGATGTATATATATATATATATATAATTATATCCTTAACTTATTTATAGTTTGATCGTTGTGTGGAAGACAAAGACAAATAAGTAGAACGACCTTTACCCATTAAAACTGTTTGTATGGCCAATATTCTCTGAGCCAATTTAAACAATTTGCAACATTCTCAAACTGTAGGAAGAATTCTTCAGGATCAGTTTCTTGAAAATGAGGTACAAGTTTCCAATGCTGTGTACTCTTAATATCAAAAGTTTTCCTTATGCTTTCTTCCCCCCTCCTCCTCCTCCTCAGTATTCAAATCAAACCGAGCTTTCTTTTCAAGAAAACTTAGCTTAAATTCTCTCTTTGCAGAAATTTCCCCTCATTCTTTTTTCTTTAAAGTTTCTCTCTCTAACTCCAGTTCCTTTATCTAACTGCATGATTCTTAGAATCATCCTCAACTCACACAATAATAAAACGAACTCGTCAAGTACCTCTGTGTTTATAAGATGTCGTAAAACAGCATTTTTCACTTCAGACTTTCTCCAGTGATGTTTAATTTGGGCCCCATACACACGAGCCAATTTAATACATTCCTCTTTCCTAACCTTAGAGGTTTGTAAAGTTATTACTGATGGTTCCTTCAGAAATTCTTCTAGACTGAAATGTTCCATTTTGTCTCGTCTTCACGCAACTCAAGCTAATAACAGATCAGATACTGGTAAGTCACAAAATTTATTTAATAAGATCTAACTTGTTCACCGATTAGTACTTTAACAATATGAAAAATAACTTCTAGGACAGGCACCCATTTTCTGTTATACTATCACTCCTCTTTATCAAGAATTTACCACTAGTGAAATAAGAGGTGAGGCTTGAATGCTTGATTGTGAAAGCATGTAGAAACAAACCCCTGCCACTTGTGGTCACAACAACAAGCAGGATAAACACTATAATGACTCTAATATTATATCTGCCCCGGACTTAATAAGCCTCAGATTAACTCATATTGAGGAGGAATCATACACTTCATAATTTCTTAATATAATAAAATTAGGGACGTATTTACAAAGACAAGTAAAGGAACAAATAAAATACAAACAACCACAGCCTAAATTAACCTAAACCCTAACCTCTGCCTTACCATAAAACTTGAACAGTACAAAAGTATAAACCATTTATCTCCATATACTGTACATACCCTGTATATCCTGAGTCCAAACAAACTGTACCACACTTGGACCACACCCTCTTACCAGCCAGGCTCAACTGCCTCTCTCCTCTCAGCGCTCACCGGCTGAGCTGGTGGACCAGTGACCCATTTATGAAACTATTTTCTCTAAGTAATACACAACATAGGCTGATTTACTTAATAAATACATATTGGAAATTAATATATATATATATATATATATATATATATATATATATATATATATATATATATATATATATATATATATATATATATATATATATATATAATGCCAAAAAGGTTTTACTGGTTTTAGAAAAATGTAGAGGTAATATGATTACTCCCATTATGTTTAAATGTTGGCTTGATACTGCAGAGAGATCGAGATTTGTAGGTCTTGTTTGCCAATTATTGTGAGGACATCCCTTTAATTCTGTATACGAAGCTAATGGGATAACATCACAATATCACATGCCCTCATATCTACGTCTAAGGACAACGTGTTGTTACCTACACTCAAGGGTATTGTTAAGAATTCCAATTTATTTAGCAACACGCTGCAATGGAAATGTTGCTAGCAATATGTGTAGTTATCCAGATCGGGTTTGATATGACATGGTTCTTCTCCCGGAAGGTTGTGAAACTTATGACGTGGACGCCATTCTTGATATTCCTGCCTGTGTGTATGCTCGTTTGGTGTAGAAGATACCAAATGACACATTCTGATTCTGAAGCACGACTTGACCCTGCAATTGCTGTTGCATATGACCTCGGAGGTCCAGGTCGATAATGCTGATTGAAAATGGTATTCTTGGGTTTGTTTTGCCCAAGGAACTATGCTTGATAAATATAACTATCTGGTTTGGCATGGTTATAGTTTTCATTCTCATGATTCTTTTCGTAAATTTGGCACACAAGTTTCAGTTTAGGCTTAATACCTGTTTCCTTTTGGACCTTACTTGGCCCCATTACCATGGGCGCAATAAGTCTGGCCAGAGGTGCTTAGTCCTCTAGATTGTCTAACTTTTTAAATTGTTCCTTCTTGGATTAGTTGTATTCCTCTTCTCGCAGAAGGAACACGAACTTCATGCACTCTATTATATTGTACACATGTTCATAATTCATTTTACCGCCAGTGTCAAGCTAATCTAAAGCGACCATCTGTGCGGTCATGTCCACGAATGTTTTCCCTGCAACGGCTTGTGCCATGTGTGCATCCTGCGTTCAGAAGAGAGATGCTGTGCACTCTGTCATTCTGAATTTAATTTAAATGGAAAAGTTAAATATAGTTACATATAATATTTGTTTGACATTATTACTAATGCACTTACGAAATCTTAGCGCAAGATTATGGTGTTGAAGATAAAAAATCCTAAAAATCCTATACACGTGGTTCATGTACTGCGAGGCAGACATCTGAGATTTTAATGAAGCTTGTTCTCAAATTACAGTTGATGTCTTCAACAGAGACCACCATAATTACCGTAGAAAATTTTTATAAATGCAATAATAACAACATCGAACAAATAATATACTGTATATGCAAGTACCAATAACCTTTTCAGTCTTTATTACTCCCTATGGTTCCATTGGTATGGAGCACCTGTATATTACAAATAGTTCTGTCTAAAAAAAAATTCTGGATCTGGTAATGGTGTTGTACTTATGATTATGATTCCCCTCTCCCTCCGCCAGTCTCCTCGGGAAGAAAAACATAGGATAACTTACTTGTAACACTGTGAAGGCGCTGTAAGAGAGTCACATACAAACCTTTCTTTACTTGCCTGTGACTCAGAAATGAATGGACTGGTCTCCTAAGTGCTTCAGTCCTGCTTTCACTATCTATATTTTACTCAGGCAGTAATTCAGTATTTTTTTTTTAATAAGTACGAGTCATTCACCCACATTTTCAATACTGAAATAAGTAACTATATAAGTTGTCTGTACATGGTGTTAATATTAATTTCATATTATTTTCAGGCCGAGTTAGTGATGGTCAAGGACGAAAGCTTAAAGGTAAAGTAAGTGATTGCGAGGATGAAGGAGGAAGACACGAGACAGGGAGAATCTGTGTCTGACAACACAGGCGAGTGGAGGGTTGTGGGGAGAGGAACAACCAAACTGATGGTGAAGAAAGACAAGGAAATGACAAAAGCTAAGTGTACTAACGTTTTAGTCCTTTGGTAGAAGAATTGGACAGTAACATAGTTAAGTACAAGGGTGACAAGGAAGGTACAAACACCTTAACTGTTGGGAATTCCTAAGTACCATAACTAGATAGAGATTTTTGTGCCCAATAGAGAAATAAGTTGATAGTGTGTTTGCCAAGAGCTAGGATGGGAATATAATTGACAGGATGGATAATATTGGCCGGTGTAGGAATGAGGAGCTCCTTGATAAGTTCAAGACAGCTAGTGACCAGATTAGGAGAAAGGGGGTGATCCTTATCATATGTGGTGTCCTGCCTAGAAGGAAAATTGGCAATAAATGGTTGTAAAGGGCAGTTGGTGTCAATGGCCATCTTGACAGATATTGCAAGTCAATATCACTCCCATTCATTGACAACTGGGACAACTTTTATGGCAGAATGGACCTTAATGCTAGGGATGGGGTACATTTGTCTAGGGATGAAGTGGCAACCCTGGCTGGCTCTCTCGAGAGGGCAGTTCAAAAGATGTTGAAGTCTTCAAACTGCTAGGGAAACATGTGAGCACGGGGATCAAGGAGACTGCAGGGGGCACGGGTGAAAAAGTGAAGGGTTACAGAAAAATAGTGCTAGGAATGATGACAACGCTAAATTAGACAGAGTTAAAACCTAATTGCAACAAAGAGAGGACTAGATCACGACTAACTTAAATGTCTACTGCGCAAACAGTAGAAGTATGAGAAATAAAATGAATGGAATCAGGGCGTTAGTACTCGTATGTACCGAAAAAATCGATATAATAGCATTCACTAAAACATGGATAAACTTAGACTCACTTGAGTTACCTGTCGAATACCAAATTAAAGGTTACAAATTATTCCATGCCAATAAGCAGATTAGGAAAGAAGGCGGGGTAGCAATCTATGTCAGGGATAATCTGAAGTGTGAATCAATAAGGAAATAAAAACTGAACTGAATACAGAAACAATTTGGATAGAATTAACTGATGGTAGGTAAAAAAAATGATCATAAGAGCACTATATAGACCTCCTAATCTCGATAGGGTTAATGAACTTATTTGGGGTGT
>NW_024746161.1:5562565-5565065 GCF_018991925.1 Homarus americanus
AAATTTTTTTTCAGAATATGATCACAACCAATTTTGCCCTTTTATAAGAACGAACTACCAAAAATAATATAACCCAAACAATTTCAACCAAATTGAGGGATGTTTAGGGTTACTTATATTGTAAGTACAACTTTATCACAACTTACTATGTATATATATATTATATAACGGCAGATTGTTGGACATGCGTTGTGCAGGTGTTCGTATTTGTCAATCCATGAATGAGCTTAGTCTATCTGTGAGCTACATATCCAATTGGACTATAGAGAATTTTTGTCACTTCTTTGTACTCATTATCGCTTTCCTCAACATCCTAGACTCCTACAACTGGATGTTGGGTGAGCTGTGTTACCTATTGTCCCTAAATTATATATCATATAATACTAATAATAGTAATGGCTTCTTCTTAGGATGGCTAGTACTAGTGGTAGTGGCACAAAGCCAAAGACAAGGAAAGCATTAATGAAGTATGGTTGACAAATAACTGCACACGCCGGACTGGTCTAAACTGCTCTATCAGAAGTTGGTGAGTTTGTTCTTCAAATTCACAAAGTCAACAAAGGAACCATCAAAGAGAGTGCCAAGGAAGTGACTGCTGTAAGTACTCCCCATTTGGGAAAATGGCAAGCACACCAAATTGCTCAGAAATTCATGCTGAGAAAGAGTTGAAAAATGTTTGTGAAATGGAAAGCCTCAAAAGCTGCCAAGAGGAGCAGAAGCCAAGCTCAGCAAATAAAGGAAGAAGTTTTCAAGAACAATTATAAACTATTTGGACATTGCTCATGCAAATGCTTTGACAATGATCACCGAAGAAGATCGGCAATTCTAGCACAACGAGATGGGAAGGAAAGGATACTTGGGTAGAGTTGATAAAGAACTAGCAGCAAAAGAAGTCCGCTTGGCAATACGAAAAGAAGAAGAACGTGCTCGCTTTTCAAAAGCTTTGGCACAGAAAACAAAAGAAGATGAAAAACAAGGAATGAATCCGCCATTCTCATCATCATCTGAGTCTGAGGAACAAGTAAATTCTTCAGCGTCAGAGTGTTCTCCTCCCAAAAAATCAAAACCTGGGAAACCACGTGCAAAAAACATAATGTCCCCTGTTCTGGCCAAAGCACTAGATCGCACCAAGATTAGTGATCGTGATGCTGTGCATTTGATTGCTGCAGCAGCTCAAACTTTAGGTCACAACGTGGAAGACATAGCAGTCAACCGGAAGACAATTCGACAATCAAGAATGAAGTTGAGAGTTCAGTCTTTTAAGTCTGCCAAAGAACAATTTATACTTAATCTTGATCCAACAATCCCTCTTGTTGTTCATTGGGATGGAAAGCTACTTCCTGAAACAGCTGGTGGTAAAGAAACTTATGATCGATTGCCAATCATTGTGTCCTATGAAGAGAATGAACAATTGCTGAATGTATCAAAGTTGCCCAATGGAACTGGTGAAGCGATGGCTAATGCTGTGGTTGAAGTGGTCAAAGATTAGAAATTAAAAGACTATATAGTGGCAATGTCTTTTGACACTACAAGCAGCAACACTGGACGCCACACTGGGGCCTGTAAGCTCATCGAAATTAAACTGGAGAAAAATCTCCTATGGTTGCCATGCCGTCATCATGTGCATGAGGTTGTGATCGGTGGAGTATTTGACCGTGTAATGGGTCCATCAACTGGGCCAGATATACTTGTTTTTAAGAGATTTCAAGCATTTTGGCCCAACATTGTGCAGAGTGACTACAGTACAGCTGCCACTGATCAAGAAATGGATTTGGTTGTGACTGAAAATCGAGAAGGTCTGCTGAAAAATGCATTGAGCTTCCTTAATGATAATCAGCCACGGGAAGACTATAGAGAATTACTCGAATTGGTTGTTATATTCCTGGGAGGAACTCCACACCGCAAGATATCTTTCAGGAAGCCTGGGGCCATGCACAGAGCCAGGTGGATGGCAAAGCTGTTGTATTCCTTCAAAATATGGATGTTCCGGTCACAATTCAAGTTGACAGCCCGAGAAGTCAAAGGACTCGGTAGGGTGGTTCGATTTGCTGTCCTTGTATACTTTAAAGCATGGTTCCTGGCTACTTTGCCAGTTCAAGCTCCAGCAAATGACCTGCTCTTCCTGAAGAAGATTTCTGACTACACAAAAGTTGACAAGGAGGTTTCAGAAGAGGCTTGCCGCAAATTTATCAATCATCTGTGGTACCTCAATGAAGAAGTTGTTGGCTTTGCCTTCTTTGATATGAATGTTGGTGATGAAACAAAGCAGAGGATGGTGGACAGTCTAAAAAAGGCTCAAAATGGTAACCGCATGAAGGCAGTGGTTAAGCCTCAAGACGTGAATGACATTCACCTTGAAGATTTTGTGTCTTCTGCAACAAGTAAATTTTTTGACATGCTCAATCTGCCAACTGACTTTCTACAGTTGTCCCCATCTTTGTGGCAAACTAATGCAGGTTATTGCAAAGCACAAAAGAAGCTCAAGACAATGAAAGTGGTT
>NW_024746161.1:5567565-5580065 GCF_018991925.1 Homarus americanus
CCTCCCCTCCCCTTCCCCAGAGGCCCAGCAGTTGAGGGTGTAGAGGCCGTGTCGGTCTGCCTTAAGGTGGTTTATAAACCTCGTTGGTCTGCCTACTTACTGCTCCAGATATACTTGTAAATAGTATGGATAGGGGGCACAAGACAAAGGACTATTCTAGCAGAGAGGGTCTGTGAGTCGAGGGGAGTCCTGGAGGAAGAGTTTGTAGTGGCCAGTAGGAAGTCCCCAGCACGAGGAGCAATCATAACCCACAGCCCTTTCCAAGTTCTGATGATGATCTCCCTATCATGTCTGCGGTAACCTTCCTCCTCATGAGTCTGACTCAGTGGGCTTGTTTGCTGTCCTTTCAGGGTGTTGGTTTGGTTGCTTGGGTTGTGATTGTCCTTCTGGATGGCTGCCTAAAAACTTGGGTTGTTAATTCCCACAATCATTCTAAGGTCTTCTGGGGAGATCTTCCCGAACAGTATATTGGATGCTGCTACAGGAGGATAAGAGTGAGAATAATGGGATTAGGAGGCGTTGAGGCCACGTCATGGTCAAAGTTAATGTCTTAGGGCGACCGAAGGATTAGATTTTTCTGATATACCTTCGTAACTCATCCAGGTGTGCAACACATTCACATTCTCCTATTCAGTCCAACGGGCAGGAACTTTTAATGAACCTTTGATGTTCCTTCAGGGATTCTTCCTGTTAGGCGGTGAGGTACACGGGCTCGAGGACAAACACGAATAAGATATTGATATATTGACATATGACACGTAATAGTGTGAGTACAAACAATGTGTCTGTCTCCACTGTATATATATTCTTCATCTGTATGATGCATGTTGTGTATGATGTATGTGGTGCATTATGTGCTATGTATGATGCACATTGTCTATAGTGCATGATGAAATTTCAGAAGAAAGAAAATCGGGGAAGATTTTTTGTATGTGTTAAAATTTCCTCTCACTTTCTACACATGTGTTGTTCTATCCTACTGTTTCCCGCCTCTTTGCTACATTACAGAACCAGAGAACATATGTTTCAAAGCTTACTCTACAGTTTAATAATAGAAAATAGCAGTGAAAAGTAAGTATGATTTGCTGACTTATTGTTAGTAAATAAACGCTATACTCGTATATTATGAAATTATATAATATAATTTGAATATATTAGTATGTATAAAAAAAATCACTCATTAGTGTTTATGAGTTGAGATGTAGTTTGAGGTAAAATAATGAGACACTTGTGAAGATGCTGAGATGTTATTGGTGTGTGACTGTGGAGGAAAGAGTCGTCCACAAACACCGCCTCCGCCAGGACACACACTTAGTCTTCACCTGCAGCTTTATGTTCCGTAAGCCGAGCATTAAGAGAGGTTCTCCTAAAGCCTCTCCCTCAGTCCCTAACGAAGTCCTGAGCCCCGGCAAAATCTCAGCTCCCACAACACTGCCCAGTGTGAACTTCTCGACAACAACTGTGTCTTAACCATCATTACAGGTGTCCACGTTAACACTCGTGGAAGTCTCTCGTCACCGAATGATTTTTTTAAAGACTAACAAGAAGTGGAAGCTTACCCTTGACCTCCTACAAACTCTGGAGACTTTGCGATTTTTATTTAAATTTTAAATCTATTTCTTCAGACAGACACAGATGTAACAATTTCATATATAACATATTTCAGGGGAGCGAACAGTACGTCTTATGTCTAGTGTTCACATTTCTACGAGTACTAAGTTTTCATTCTTTGGTGTAATTACATGATTAATGGCAATACAGACGATCATTATATTCGTAAAGGTGAGGAGAGAGTTACCCCACCAGGTGTTATGATGAATCCCCGTGTTGAGTTATCACTCCTCTTCTAACCCTCCACACCACCACCACCATCTCCATGACACCTCTCTTTAACTTACAAACAATTGATCTGTGTGTAAGCGCCATGTTTTAAATGTTTTACATGTTTTAGATGTGTGTGTGTGTGTGTGTGTGTGTGTGTGTGTGTGTGTGTGTGTGTGTGTGTGTGTGTGTGAGCAAATAAACAATGCGACAACAAACAACCCAAATCCCAGTGCCGAATGAGGTATTCTCGACACTGTCATGACAAAAACCTGAAGAGACCCTCGGCCAGATCGAAAGAACACAAAAGGCAGGTTTGATGAAAATGACCCAGAAATCAATGTACTCGTCGATGATAACCGTGCTGCTTTAACTGACTAGCAGAACAACCCTCAAGCGGCCCAACGGGAACTTCGCAATCTAAAGAACGACTGATTTAAAAATAAAGCATTTGATACGCAAAAACTTGCAGATCAACACAAGATGCCCGAAATTTTTCAATTCCATTAAAACATTCTATGGGCCTGCCCCTGGACCAGCCGAACCTCCACCATCCATCCAGCTTAATGGTACTACCCTCTCTAATGTTACCCACTTTCAGTATCTCGGCTCCCACCTGTCCACCACCGCGGACATCGATGAAAAGATTCAACATCGGATCAGATGTGCATCTCAAGCCTTTGGCAGACTCCGAAACCGTGTCTTCAGCTGTAAGGAGCTAAACTTTTCAATAAATTTCCATGTATATGGCAGCGAGACATAACTCGCATACAGGAGGCACCTCAAGACACTTGAAAACTTTCACCAACTTAGTCTACGTTCCATCCTCCGAGTTCGCTGGGAAGACAAGAGAAAAATGACAGTATTTTCGCTGACACCAACTGTAGGAGCATCGAAGCTACAATTATCCATGAACAACTACGTTGGACTGGCCATGTTACCCACGTGGACGAGAGTAGACTGCCAAAGCAGCTACTTTACAATCACCTAACCAATGGTAAACGTAACACTGGCGGGCAACGGAAAAGGTATAAGGATAGTCTTAAGACAAACCTGAAAAGGTGCCAAATCGACCCCCCTCATCTGGGAGACGATCACTTCATACCGTTACGCTTGGAAGAACACCACACGAGAAAGTGTCAATACTTTCGAATTAGCTTGACTGCATACCTAGGCAGACAAGCACCAGCAAGACACTGCCGCCACCCCTCCCGCACTATATGTAGCCCTCCACACGTCCCGTATCGTCCTCTCGAGTCACCTCAGAGCTCACCAACGAAGGTGACATCCTTAATAAATCATTTCATTGTATCATAGCTGGATGATCGTCATACTCGATTCTGAGTGATAGCTAAGTAGTAGTAGTAGTGGTGTGTGTGTGTGTGTGTGTGTGTGTGTGTGTGTGTGTGTGTGTGTGTGTGTGTGTGTGTGTGTGTGTGTGTGTGAGTTGGTGTAATAGATATTTTTGGTCAATGTTGTTACAATTTGAGGTCAGCGTCGCTACAAGACATACGATGGACTGGTCTGTGATCTCAGTAGCCCTCGCCTCGGAAATAACAAATGCTTCTTCCTAAAATATTCGCTCTATGTATTTCTTAGTTTGTGGAGAGTTATCGGAGGAATTGGTCTGCCGGACAAACTATACTGAAAGTGAAAAGAAAAGAACCGACCTCAAAGAGCGTCCTCACTCAAAGTACTGGGACACACAAGCCCAATGTTTAATTTATATACCAATGATTTGTAGATACAGTAAACACAACCGCAATGTTATGAGAAGATAGTAGAATAAGAGGAAGGCTTCTTGTGGAAAATATCAGAATGTAGAATATACAAGTGTAACTCATTGCAAGGATGATAGAAGAGAAGCAGTAGTGTGTTGTATATCGTGTTCTAAAACTATAGAAGTTATTTTATCAAGTGTGACGTTATAACGTTTATTATAGCATCTAATTGTAGAACAAGAGTAAAGATGAGTCTCTTATCGTTAATATAAATACATTATGAGGCAGGTATCAGACGTAGTAATTTGACACTATTGAATGTAAACAAACATCACAGACGCCCAGACTTTAGATGTTGTGAATGTATAAAAACTGGACGTTCCAAAAGCGAACTGTTTTATCGAATAGCCCACAACACAGGAAAAAAAATGACTTCAATTCGGCCAGATCAACTCCCCTCAACTACAAATCGCTTTGGGGTGGTTTTGAAAAAAAAAAAAAAAGTGAAATGACCCGAATCGAAACTCCTGTACAAAATGTTTGTTACATTACAAAGGGCTTAAACTCTCTGAACATACCAGAAGCTATGAATACAAAACCATGGGTTAACAAGTAATTGGCGTATTGCTCTCACAGGATAAACTTGGGATGCTCACACGAGTTTAAACACTAACTTTTAAAGAAGTTAAAAGGATATATTTACTTGCAAGAGAGTAATTTTGTCATCATGGACAGAGTCTCTCTCTCTCTCTCTCTCTCTCTCTCTCTCTCTCTCTCTCTCTCTCTCTCTCTCTCTCTCTCTCTCTCTCTCTCTCTCTCTCTCTCTCTCTCTCTCTCTCTCTCCCTCTCTCTCCATTTTTACTTTAACACGCCTGTCATCCTCCATTATTTCTCACCGCACCTGTCTCCCTTCATCAATCGCCGCCACACCTCACCTGTAACTCTTCAGGTAAATTAGTTAAGCATCCAACCATTGTGTCGTCAGCCTTGTGTTGGTAATACAATATTCATTATCAACATCAAAAGACAGAGAGAACCGGAACCTAAACTATACACACACACACACACACACACACACACACACACACACACACACACACACACACACACACACACACACACACACACACACACACGCAAAAGCACGCACACACACGCACACACACACACACACACACACGCACGCACGCAAGCACGCAAGCACACACACACACACACATTCAACATACAGCAACCACGTGATCCTAATGAAATATGCAAATGAGGTGTCACAGTATCACTCGCAATTGATACTTCCACGCAATTCTCTCACAAAGACTCAATTAGGCCGAGGTAATCTACATGCAGGACGAGTGAGTGCATGAGCCAGCGGTACCGTGATAACACATCTCTATTGACAACATACTGCATGATAAACTCTGCTTTGTAATACACTGCATGATAAATACGACTTTTTGTTCCAGCCTGCATAATGAATACAACTCATTGTTCCAGTCTGCATGTTGAACACTTTTCATTGTACCAGACTTCATGATGAACACTGCTCAACACAACAGGCTGAACGATAAGCGTCCCTCGTTATAAACACTATAAACTGAACATTTCCTTTTGATTGGTACTTCCTTGTTGCAATAACCGTATAACAAATGCTCTCTCAATCACAACAAACTGCATCGTAACACACTTCTTACTGCTACATAATGGATTAAAAACAATCTTGGTGGACAAAGGCTGCTTTAGAAACACACTTCGTTCCTCGTTGTAAGTTATTGCATGATAAACGTTTCTCACTGTAACATATGCAAGATAAACCTTCATAACTGCAGATGGCTTCGATATAAACTTTATGCCAGATGCAACACACAGCATGATGAAACTAGATCAGAATAATGCATTTTACTCTTCATGGTATTTACAGTTTATAATTGTTGGTCCTTATAATGACAGAAGTTATACGAAAACAGCAACACGAATTAACAGTTTATTTTATTTTATTTACCCATGTCTTGATCTGTTAACTTCATAACGTGTTGCATGAACCATTTACTCCAGGGCGATTCTACTCTTCATACAAGACGTTAATAATAATAATAATAATAATAATAATAATAATAATAATAATAATAATAATAATAATAATAATAATAATAATAATAATAATAATAATAATAATAAGAAAATAATAATAAAAAAAGAAGAAGAAAAAGAAGAAAAAGAAGAGGAAAGAAGAATATAGACAAAGGTATAAATTAGACGAACAGTAATAATGGTTCTAATAATCTCTCGCAGTCAGAATCGAGTGTGGGAAGGAGCTAGTCTGCTGCACCACGGTTGAATAATGGCGGACCGCACCACCACCACCACTGGGAGTTACTACTACACCATAATAATAATAAACCCATTACACCAATTTAATTTTAATGGTGATATATGAAGCCAACCATTATGTTGTAATTAGTGAGCTAATAGAATTCCTGTCAGGTTAATTACCAAGATTGGGGGGAGGGGTGCAGGTGGGAGACGCACCGAATATGTATCCAGGTGTGAGACAACGCCGCCACCACACTAACTTAACTTACTCTTGATGTTTCTTAAGGCTTTCACTCTATCCTTTGCCAGTGCGAGAATTAATTATCGCCTGGCGTTATGTTAGACAGGTGTTCATTAGTTCTGCTCGCATCGATTATATAATTATGATCTAATTGCCCGCAGCCTTCCTGACCAGAAGTGTCTTATTATCGCTCTCCACGAACCCGGAAATTCTGCTAAGTCTGTCTATAAACACGAATATTATTACTACACGAGGTAAAGATTTTAATTTATGATCTTTTTCCTTAACACACACACACACACACGTTAACAGTTCAGGATCAATAAAGGTGAATGAATAATTTTCAGCTTACCTGGATCTAATTACACTTTCAGACATCGCTAGTGTGTCGTATACCTTGTGTCATATTGTCGTGTCTTATACCCTGTGTCATATTGTCGTGTCGCTTACATTGTGTCATATTGTCGTGTTTCATTCCTTATGTCATATCGTATACCCTGTGTTATATTGTCCTGCCTCGTAACCTGATCCATATTGTCCTGTCGCGTACGTTGTCACCTTCTGGTATCTCATTTATTACTCGTATTTCTCTTATTTATCATATCTGTCCTTGTGATATATTTCGTCGCCGTTGTGTGTTATTGCTCTGGTTCTCTGCTTCCTCTTACTTTCTTCATATTTTTGCAAAATTTTTAATCACACATACACACGCATACATATATACATATATTCATAAACAAACACGCACACATATATAAACACTCATGTATATATACAGTACACACACACATACATACATACATACATACATACATACATACATGGGACCACTGTGCTTCCTCATCCTGATCAACGACGCTCTATCGGACACTCCTCACAGGTGGAAGTACATGGATGACTGCACTGTGGGGGGTTTCAGTGGACAACACCGCACCAGACTACTCATCGCTACAAGGCACCCTGGACAGGCTACAGGCATGGACTACGGAGAACAAGGTCACTATCAACCACACCAAAACCGTAGTCATGCACATCAATACCGCCACCACTCCAGTGCAAGCCCCAGCAGTGACAGTGGGTGCCCATCCTCTCCAACTGGTGCAGTCTGCCAAACTCCTGGGTGTAACTATAGACAACAAACTGGACTGGAAGACCCATGTAAATAACACAGTCAAGGCAGCCTCGTACCGTCTCTACATGCTACAACGACTTAGGTCACTTGGGACACCCACGCCTTTATTCTCCCCAAACTAACATATGCGTCACCAGCCTGGTCGTCTTCTCTCAACTCCACCCAACAACGTCGGCTAGAGAAGGTACAGAAAAGGGCCTGCAGAATCATGCTCGGCGCAGAATACTCCGGCTACATCAACGCATTCTCCACCCTGGAAATGCCATCCCTCAGTGACCTCCACCACCAAGCACTGGAAAGGTTTGGCAGCCAACTAATGCACCACCCTCGTCATCGCCACCTCCTGCAGCCCCCACCCACCTCGCGCAGTCCGCCACTATAACAAAATTCATCTCATAAGAGCCCGCACCGATAGATATAAGAATAGCACCATCCCATCCATTGTTAAAATAATAATCAACTCCTGATTTATGTACTGTACAACCCTGTAAATGTATTCAACGCATATTATATCATTATGTCTAAATTAAATGCAAGTCTATATATTTTAAGCCACCGGCTGCAACTCTTTTAATAAACCGTTTATTATTATTATTATTATTATTATTATTATTATTATTATTATTATTAATACATACCTCCCTGTTTGATAGCTGCCTACTACATACACCTGCACATTTACACGCCTACTCAAATACACACGCATATAAACGGACAGACACAAACAATACATACATTTATTTATTCATTTTATTTATTCAGTACCAAGGCATTTTTTTTTAATACGAACCTGGTGAAGATTAGTATGTTTTATGGATGTGTGAGCATTTATGCACAAATGCCTGAAATGTATACACTGTACTCCGTGTGTGTGTGTGTGTGTGTGTGTGTGTCCAGCGGGGATTTGTGAAGTATTACAATCAGTTTCGACCCCAACGGAACTGCAATATCTGATAGAAGGAATAGGTTAATAATAGGATGTGTCAGCTGTTTTAAATATGGTAGGTGCGTGGTAGTCATTTCGTCTCTCATATCAGGTTTAATCCCCGCTGGTGGAGGTTAGTTAGTATGCAGTGTATATTAATGTATATGTATATGTATAATGTGTGTGAAAGAGAGGGAGGTTTTTAATATATATACTGTACAACCTCTCATAGCACACCATCACCACCACATGTAACACAATCGCCATAAAGTTCAGTGTTTGTTATACTCGACTTAACAACAACACAGTACTAAAATATTTTACATTTAAAGCACCAGCTGAGATTAACTCGCGGAATAAAAGGATTTCAGATTGATTTTTCAAGCGCTGTCCTTTTATTTTTCAAATAAGTCTGAAACTGAATAAAAAGGATATTATTTTAGTGTTGCAGCGAAAGAAGACTAATTATCATGAAACGAGTAAAGTTGAATTTTTTAACAAGATTCGTTTGCCAGACTGGTAGTGGTGTTATTATGGTTATTTATATAGTCATGAAGGTTTTTGAATATGTATTTATGTTTAAGTATCTGCCTACGTGTGCAGAAATGTATATTCCGTGATTAATGCATTAAAGAGTGTATCATAATTAGCTTATTCCGACTTGCTTTACTCAAACTTCTCAATATTGGTGTTTGTGGTTGTGAAGCAAGACATACCTTTAAACAGCAGCAAAGTGTATTTTTCTGTGTCTTAGAAATGTTTCACTGCTGTTTGAGGAAATGGCATTCTCTTGTTGCTTAAACAATAATGGATAAGTCTCTGAAAAATCGATTTCAAGGATATTGCTTCACACAGAAGGCGATCACCCTCCGGCTCACAACGTCCTGCTAACACAACTTCCTGCGAGCACAACATCCTACTAGCACAACATCCTGCTCACACAACTTCCTGCTCATACAACTTCCTGTTCACACAACTTCCTGCTCACACAACTTCCTGCTCACACAACTTCCTGCTCACACAACTTCCTGCTAGCACAACTTCCTGCTAGCACAACTTCCTGCTAGCACAACATCCAGCTAGCACAACGTCCTGCTAACACAACGTCCTGCTCACACAACGTCCTGTTCACATAACGTCCTGCTAACACAACATCTTGCTCACACAACATCCTGCTCACACAACTTCCTGGTAACACAACATCCTGCTAACACAACTTCCTGCTAGCACAACTTCCTGCTAACACAACTTCCTGCGAACACAACTTCCTGCTAACACAACATCCTGCTAACACAACATCCTACCGTCGTAGTTATCATCATCTTAGTCGTAGTTCTCATCATTGTTTATTAAATAGAGAACTAATAATAGAGAAAAAACACAAGGACAAAAGGAAAAGAATATCAATAAAAACAAGTAGAAAAGGTTGTGAGGAAAATATAGAGGTAGACAAAAGCTGAGCAGAAACACGATATCCAGTACATTATTTAATCACATCATCTTTCCTAAACCGTTTATATAAATATATCAATATCTACTCCAGCTACCCAGACCACTGAGACCATTAACGACTTTGTATTTTCTGTATAAAATTATATAAGTAATATTAACCTTCATTCAATTTCTATCCACCTTATAAAAAAATCTTAGAGTACAAGACCAGTGAATGTATCCATGTCTTACAAAGTTTATAAATAATCTGAACTACCAATCACTGAATATGCCATTAACAACAAACATAATACAACTTTAATCAAACAACAAGAGTTAATCCAGTAAAAGTTATAGAAACCAATGATTTATGCAGAGGTCCATTCTATATTGATCTTACAAGAGAGGAAACCAAGAGGAGGAGGAGAGGGTGAGGGTGAGGGCTGGAGGTCACTGAATAATGGACAATCTAACTCTCCGCCACCTGACTTGGTACAGTAAGACGAAGGTGAGATTTATGTTACATTAATTTTCCATAACCACGATCAACTACCTACATAAAGGAAGGTATAAATATTTCGGTAGGTTTTTAATAATTCTAAACTTAAGAGTCTGGCTGGACACACACACCCACACCCACACACACTGAACAAAGAAAATTTATTATTGTAAGTTAGGTGAGAACATTCAGAGCGAAGTTAACAAAATAACCAGAGACACATCACAATAAGTGTTTCATAACTTACCTCATCGCGTTCCCTTATGAGAATACCAACACTGTCAACACTTTCACTTATTGCTGTAAACTTGTGCCAATAAACATGTGGCTATTTTGTTCTGTTCTATGAGAGACATCCAGACAGACAAGAAAACAGACAAAAGGACAGAGAGACAGACACACACACCAGCCTCTCGTCAATACAACCAGCACCCCGTCTACACACCAGCCCTACGTCCAGTTGGCGAGAAAAATGTGTACCAAGTGGGCTTTCGGGTGCACCTGTACAAAAGGACAAATATGGCGTGTGAGGGGCTGACGGGAGCAAGAGAACATCACGGGGAGATGTGTGAAGTTGGTCATGGTTTTTTCGAATTTCAACAAAGATGACACAGCATATTCTCAAATGTAAACAAAGAAAACGTGTGAGGTAGGTCAAGGTTGTCTCGAATGTCAACAAAGATGGCGTGTGACAGGTGTACCAGTGGACTTCCGGGTGCATTAAATACCATGTTAGATTTCACGTGGATATCGCGTGAATGTTTGTATTATAATAACAGCATTGTCCACACATCAACAAGTGAGGTCAGTTTAGTTGTTTTAATACAAGTATTCACGCGATCTCCTCGAAAATCTGTAAGGTAGTTTGCATACATTTTTCTGAGACACCCTGTTGAATTATTTGCCGTAATCTGTGCTTCAACAACTGAGGTCTCCTTGCAAGTTTACGACGACAGTTTTATACACAGGCGAGACTTGTTATACAGATGGAGATAAATCAATCTTCCATTCACCTTCTCTCTTCCTCCCTAAACTTAGGTCTTGCCTCTGCTCCTGGCTCTCATGAACACCTTTTGTGATGCCGATAAACTGATGAATGCTTGTCAATCTAATGAGCATCTCTCCTGAATGTACGACTACCTGACTGACTGACTGACTGACTGACTGCCGAACTTACTGACGCTTCCTTCCAGTCAATTATTAGCCCTTATTCTTCATATCCCCACAACCAACATCGTGACATACTGAAAAACTTCTTTAAAGTAGAAATAAAGAGAAAAAAAATACCTTAAAATAAACTGCCTCATTATGCGATTCCGAAGACATAAGAAAAAAATATCTGTCAACTATCATAATTGTTCGAGGAATTTATTACAAGTAAATCGTTCAGGAAATGAAATATTGAGACGGAAAGTTCAATCTCCACAACGAAGAAAAATAAAATGTGATCGTAAATTCCTGGAGCGTCCTCAATAAACCCGGGTATCCAAAATGTATGTGATTTTTTATTTATTTTGGGAGAGATAGCGCGAGGAGACTCTCCCATTATGCTCTTATAATATATTATATCTCAACTTGAAGTAATACAATGAGAGATGCGCGTGTGTGTGGGTGTGTGTGTGTGTGGGTGTGTGTGTGTGACCAGAGAACCAATCTCTGGTCGTTCGTGTGCATCTGTCGTCGTGTTCACACTCAGCAACACATAAACGTCGGTGCATTGAAACACATTTCCACACACACAAGTTACCCCATACTTAAATACACGTACATGAAGATGACCGCAAGAAGATACACACATGCACTACTTTACATCTATTTAACCCAGACCCATTTGTACCTTTACGTGTGTTTGTGTGTCGGCTGACTATTAATAATCACCTGGCGGCAGAAATCGGGACCAAGCCGACCGAGGCTTCTGTACTTGCTGGCTTTCAACAGTCGCTATCACCCTCCCCAGTCGCGAGGTTCAACTCGGGTCACAGAACAGTAGTCATTGGGTCATGTTTTGTTACAATTATCTTGTTATATTACCATTGTGTTATTTTTGTTTACTTTAAAAGTACTTTCATTTGTTATAATTTGTTTAATTTACTCAATACCTGTGGTACTTTTATGTTAATATGACTTTATAGAAAGTCTCATTGATTTGTTCTGGCCTGACACAGAAAACAAAACTAAATGATTCATGAAGCCTAGCACCTAGGAACTTGTTATCTTTTAATGACGATGACTGAGAAACTTACCTACTACTAAAAGTTTTAAGCATCTTATCAAAACACCAAGACAGCAGTCAATAAAATGAAATGGAGAATCAGGCAAAGTTTTCAGTCATGTAACGAGAGAGAGAGAGAGAGAGAGAGAGAGAGAGAGAGAGAGAGAGAGAGAGAGAGAGAGAGAGAGAGAGATACGTCAATGAATGG
>NW_024746161.1:5582565-5612045 GCF_018991925.1 Homarus americanus
AGAGTAGTGTTGACGGAGGAGAGGTGTGGGAGAGTAGGGTTGACGGAGGAGAGGTGTGGGAGAGTATTGTTGACGAAGGAGAGGTGTGGGAGAGTGGTATTGACGGAGGAGAGGTGTAGGAGAGTATTGTTGACGGAGGAGAGGTGTGGGAGAGTAGTGTTGACGAAGAGAAGGAGAGGTGTATGTGGGAGAGTGGTGTTGACGGGGGAGAGTAGTGTTGATGGAGGAGGAGGTGTGGGAGAGTATTGTTGACGGAGGAGGGTGTGGGAGTGTAGTGTTGACAGGAGGTGTGGGAGAGTGGTGTTGACGGGGGGAGAGTAGTGTTGATGGAGGAGAGGTGTGGGAGAGTGGCTGTTGACAGAAGGAGAGGTGTGGGAGAGCGTGTTGATGGAGAGAGGTGGGAAGTAGTATTGACAGGAGGAGAGAGAGGTGTGGGAAGTAGTGTTGACAGAGAGGGGTGTAGAAGGAGAGTATTGTTGACAGAGGGGAGGAAATGAAGTGTTGACGGAGGAGAGGTGTGAGGAGAGTAATGTGTTGAAGCCCGGAGGAGAGGTGTGAGAAGTAGTGTTGACGGGGAGAGTAGTGTTGACGGTAGGTGTTGACAGAAAGGAGGTGTGGAGTATGTGTGACGGAGGGAGAGTAGTGTTGACGAGGAGGTGGAGAGTAGTGTTGACGGGGAGAGTAGTGTTGACGGGAGAGTAGTGTTGACGGAGAGGTGTGGGAGAGTAGTGTTGACGGAGAGAGTAGATGTTGACGAAGAAGAGGTGTGAAGTAGCAGATGTGTTGACGGGGAAGTAGTGTTGACGGAGAGGTGTGGGAGAGTAGTGTTGACGGGGGAGAGTAGTGTTGACGGGGGAGAGTAGTGTTGACGGGAAGTAGTGTTGACAGAAGGAGGTGTGGGAGAGTAGTGTTGATGGAGGAGAGGAGTGCAGTGTGTGACGGAGGGGTGTGGGAGGTAGTGTTGACTTGACGGGGAGAGTAGTGTTGATGGAGGAGAGGTGTGGGAGAGTATTGTTGACGGAGGAGAGGTGTGGGAGAGTAGTGTTGACGAGGTGAGAGTAGTGTTGATGGAGGAGAGGTGTGGGAGAGTATTGTTGACGAAGGAGAGGTGTGGGAGAGTAGTGTTGACGGGGGAGAGTAGTGTTGACGGGGGTGAGAGGTGTTGAAGGTACTAGTGGAAAGGTCTTACTGGCAGGGCGCTGGTGTAGTGTAAACAAGCATAATTAACTCTGGAAGGTGCTGCAATGCGTATCGTCGGAGATTGTGTGACGTAGTTCCATAGTTTCAATTCACACAAAGTACTTCAGTTGAGTTGAGAAGTAAATTAAAGTACCAGAATACGGGAAGTAAGAGACTAAGGTAAGGAACTGCTGTGGAAAGGTGTGAGACGAGACATGAATGTTTGAGGTTATTGGTTAAGTTTGCCACAGGAAATGTTTAACTAGCGAAAAAAATCTATCTAATCAAATTAAATTATGTAGATTATTTAGTCAATGTAGTCTATTTTTTGTACTTGCTTTTCTTATCTCCTTTCTTTCGTAATTTACTACTATACTGAAACACGTAATAATCAGGAAAAGTATTATGATAACGAGAAACTTGGTACAAAAAACAACAACAATACAAACAATGGAAAATGAACCATCCAGTGACGCTCATATACAAACACATGAACAGTAACTCCAAGATGTCTTTAGAAAACGTATGCACACACTGCCTTACACATCAACAAGTGAGGACAATGTTGTGGTTGTAATACAAGAATTCACGCGATCTCTACGGAAATCTGTAAGGCAGTGCGTATACATTTTTCTGAGGCACCCTGTATAAGCAACATCAAAAATACACGTTATAATAGACGGAAACATAAAGACCAACAAACTCTGATTGTGGTGAGTAAAGTCCACGCAATACAAGTGAGGATATGTCTTTACGATGTGTTATATATTCACAAATAAATATCTCTTCGTGTCTATATGCTAAACAAAACCATCTCCTCGAATCTCCAGTCACTGTCACATTGCCCTGGACACACACAAGGTATGCGTAAAACAACACACACACACACACACACACGCACGCACGCACGCACGCGCACGCACGCACGCACGCACGCACGCACGAGGCTATAGTTATGAGGGTGACTTCCAGTTTCAAGACACAGAACTCTTTAACAAACGAATATGTACAATAATGCGATGATTCAACACTAATGAAGGACACATAACCACCACCATTATCACCACTATTGCTACAAATAACATTACCACCACCACTAAACAACAACTACTATTGCTACCACCACCCGCAACCGAAAAACCACTTCTACAGCCGGTACTATTACCACCATCACCACCATCTGCGCCATGACCAGCATCACCAACACCACTACCATCACCATCATTATCATCACTACCAGCGCCACTACCATCATCATCACCACTTCTACCAAAACATCTGCTTTCTCCATCATCGCTTCCAGTCTGGACACCACCGCGACAACCACCACCATTTCCGCCTACACCACCACAACCATTACCCCTACCTTCACCATAACCAACATCACCACCTCCTCCACCGCTACCACCACCTCCACCTCATTCTCCACCACCACTATCATCCCCCCACCATCACCGTCACCACCACTTCTGCCTCTACCACCACCATTACCACCTCCTCCATTACTACCACCGTCACTATCTCCACCATCACTCCTCCATTGCTACCACCCTCATCTCCACCATCTTCATCACCACCATTACTACTACCACCATCACTTCTTCCTCCACCACCACCACCAATTCCACCATCAGCACCACCACTTCCACCATCATCACCGCCATCACTACATTTACCCTTCACAAATCTCCCTCAGATTTAGAGCGGATTCAAATTTTAATTCGCCACAAATTGGTTACAATGATACACAATTCTCTTTGTTTACAGTACAATGATAAGCTTGCTGACACATCTACAGCTTGAACAACGATCAAATAGAATACAAAAGCAGAATATGACTAACTACGCCAAAAGCATGCATGATAAAAGCGTATATGAGCTTTGACTTGTTGGTGACCGACATTTAGCTGTTCCGTGACGAGGCTTTATCGTTGAGACGTGAGCTTCCCTGGTCATAATAATCCAATATTCTGTATTAATTTATTTTCTTTTTACTTTTACCTCTATCTTTTACTCTAAATGCTTATATCATATTTTCTTGGCAGTCATTATACGTGAAGATGACGGCAGTAAACAGAAGACCATGAGAACAGGATAATGTGATAAAGGAGACGAGTGTAAGAAAGTGTAGAAGAAAGAGGAAGAGAGTTGATGTAATTAGCAGCACCTCCTCCACGTGTACTGTCTCACACCAGTAACTCTCACACGAGGTACACAAAGTGAATCCCTAATACCTCACCTGATAACAACACTTCTCATCAATTTACTGTACATATATTGAATTTTTTACCGACATGCAATCCCTTCTTGATATATTCATATTTACAAATTGATAACGATAGTATAAGAAACGTCCAGGTGGGTGGGTGGGTGTGTGTGTGTGTGTGTGACAATAGCGAAGAATTACAACTACATGGCCGAAAGACGTTAAATGTGTGTGTGCGCGCGCGCGCTCTCTCTCTCTCTCTCTCTCTCTCTTTCTTTGACATGGCAAATAATAAAGGCCTTCGTTATACACAGTAATGAAGGAAGATCACCTTATCTTAACAGGATTGTTATTATTGACTTTTCAGACAATGTTTGACAGTTGTGTTGTGTTAGTAACTATCCTCCTTCCCTCCCTCCCTCACTGACTCTCCTGGGGACTACACATTTCCGCCCCCTCGACTTACCTGTCCCAGACATTTTCAGGTAATTTATGTTGTCAATTTGTCACCTTAATGGTTGGCGGGATTACCAGCCTCCCAACTCTCTCGGGGACACACACACACACCCACTTAGTGATGGCCGGACATCTGTTCTTAGGATTTTATTTCCCTCACACGTCTTCCCGTTGGTCCTGGGGTTGTGGTGCGACAGTGGTAAGCCTCTGTCAGTGTGTTATCAGCTTTTGTCGTTCACGAGTAAATGTCAGTGTCCGAAGCAGTGTCTCAAATAATGTATACAAACTGCCTTATAGATTGGCCGTGGAGACCGCATGAATGCTTTTATTAAAACAGCAACATTGTCCTCACTTGTGGGAGACTTAACACATCAACAAGTGAGGACAATGTTGCTGTTGTGATACAAACATTCACGCGATCTCCGCAACAATTTATAACGCAGAGATAATAACAATTTTCTGACCAAACTGATGGAAGACTTGGCTGCTGAAGCCACTCTAGTTGTAGCTGGCCAATAATCTAGATTCTAATTAAGTGAAGAAATAAACATTATATACCTGAAGTCAATAATATTGTTCGTTGAACCTACCAAAGGAAGACCCCAGTTGCTGAAGCCCCACCACACTCCCCACCATGATAAACTTGGACCAGAAATACAAGTAGCAGTGTGATGGATCTCTTTCCCTCAATGCACTTCATCGCTGAGTGGAAATAAAATTAATACGAGAAAGATGAGTAAAATGCATTAAACTGCAGTTGGAGAAAGTGGGTGAAAAAATTGTAACGTATGTTCCTTGAATTCCATTACAACTTCATTTAATTTTGTTTTATTTTGCGAATATGAAATTGAATCGAGCCATGTTATCAAGATCTTGGCAAGATATACACACACATCATCACCACCACCACCACCACCACCTCTCTCTCTCTCTCTCTCTCTCTCTCTCTCTCTCTCTCTCTCTCTCTCTCCTTACCGTTGGTACGACACAGGTGCATCCTCTTACACTTCGTGACATTGAATCATAGCAGCCATTTCTTCGACGACTCTTGAAGCTCATAGAGATCTTTTTGCAGCTCTTCACAGTCTGTTTGGTTCTTAATTTCCCTGAATAACTTGGCATCGTCAGCAAACATTTGTATGGAGGAGTGTATAGCTTCTGGCTTGTAATTTATGAAGCAAACGAACAACAACGGGCCCAATACACTGCCCTGTGGTACCCCGCTTGTCACGGGTACACATGATGATATCGTACCATTAATCACCACACACACTACTTGAGATCATGCAGAATGTCTCCAATCCACGCTAGAACACTTCCCCGAATTCCGTACCCTTCCAGTTTAATTCTCAGCCTTTCATGGGTACGCTGTCGAAAGCCTTGGCAAAATCTAGGAATATATTGTCGATAATGCCACCCTGTTTCAGAATTTGGGTCCAAACATCAGTACCTTGAGGAGTAGTGTTACGCAGTAGCGTCCCGGCATAAAACCGAGTTGGCAGTCCTTACAAGGTTGTTTCGTAACAGATGTTCCAACATGGCATCTCTTATAATACTCTCAAGTACTTTACATACTATGCTGGTCAGGCTCACTAGTCTATAGTTATTCGTGGAGTTACTATCGCCCTTCTTGAATATAGGACTCACATAAGCCATTTTCCAATCACTCGGGACCTTTTGTCCAACCAGGCATTTACAGAACAGTAACCAACTACTTTCGTTAATCAAATGTAAATAACTGCTGCCCATGAATACCCTTCAGCTAAATTGTCAATAACCTCTATTGTTTACTCGTCAGGGCGATACAACTTTACCTTTTCTAGAACACACTCGTTAATCATCAGGTCAAACAGCCACTGAGTATACAAAGGCTCTGATAGTTAGTACTTAGTCTATTTTATTATTCTCGTTAATCGCCACTGCAAAATCGTCTACACTTTTTTCTAAACAGCTCTCATTACATCTAACCTACCCAACCTAACCTAACCTAACCTAACCTAATCTAACCCAGCCCAGCCTAACCTAACCTTATTGCCATGCTGAATATTTACGAGAATATTCAGAAGTAAAACCTCGCTCACCACGTTCTGATTAAGGTATAAATTGTTAAAACCACACCTTTGATCGTTCTGGCACAACTAATTATTGCAATTAGCAGCGTCTGGAAGGCTGACTGTCCTTAGGCTTTAATTAGGGGACCTTATGCAGGGCTACAATGGCTTCAAGGGCTTTAGATGTGGGGAGCCGTAATGGTCTCTCAGCTCCAGAACCGAGTGGGTACAAGCTCTCACTTTCAGTCCTTGGAGTCACTGGTTCGCACCCAAGATATTCCCCAAGTTCACCCAGTTGTCGAGTGCTGTTTTGGCCAGACTGTTTCCTGGTATACAGAAAATTAAAGGTTTAATCAGTCTCATGTGACCGATATATAAGGGGTAGGGTATTAACTGGTTGGATTTTGCTAATTTTTTCTTGTAATCAGTCAGAACCTGGTACTGTGTTATCCATCATCAAAATGTCTTGTAATATTCATTTATCCTTTTTCTCTTTTTTTTTTCAGCCAAATAGTCAGACTGTCGCTTGTTACCCTTTACCAATATAAAACAATATTAACCTCTATTATCCAGTGGGTTGAGTGACACCTTACTATTATCTGGTGAAGTCGAAGTTATGTTACATTCTCCTGCTAAATTATCCTCTTAACAATGCCATTTTTTCCCTTTCCTCTATTAGAAACAATGAACAAAATGTCTTGTTCAATCGTCACCGAACAGATCATCGCAAACGTGTTGTTATTCCGGCTTCTTTATCCTATCGGTACGCAATTAAGGTTTATAAGAAGCGTCTGCGTGTAAAACAGCCTCCCACCCCAATATCCATGAAATACTTTAATAATAATTGTCTGGTTTAGAATTAGTAATAAAAACGAGAGAAAAATTATCGGGTGCCGTGGTCTATTGTCTTGGAGTTCACCATTAATTCAAGTTTTTCCTCTGTCTTGTGTTCACGCTCACAAACGCTTCCGCAGCGCACAGTTTAAGTAGCGTTATGTTATACTGACGATTACAGAGAGTTAAAGTGACGTCAGGTGATCTCTCGTTCACAAACAGTTCATATAATATCTGTTGTTCTCTCGTTCACAAACAGTTCAAATAATGTCTGTTGTTCTCTCGTTCACAAACAGTTCAAATAATGTCACTTGTTCTCTTATTCACAACCGCTACATAAAGTACTTGTGTTGGCTTGCCATTCACGTATTAACTAACTGGGAGTCTTGCAGAGTCTTGCCAACCATCTGAATATAATCCACACTAACAATACTTCACCTTGAGTACGAACTCGCTCAATCCACAGATCACTTTTATACTTAGCGTGATGTACAGCTCTCACTGTCAGGGAAGATCTGACAGCTCACTTGCCAACCACAGACTATCACATCTCCAGATTAAGGCTCACCAAGACGTTATACAATCAGATTTTCAGTATTTATTTTTTTTAGATAAACCGAGATAAGGAATACAAAAGAACTCCCGCCTCCTTCCCTCCCCCCCACAAAAAAAATTGTATATATATATATATATATATATATATATATATATATATATATATATATATATATATATATATATGCTGATAACCACAGGGAAAGAAGAAAACACAGAAGCATATACCGAGATCACGTGCACCTACAGTGATTTATATATATATATATATATATATATATATATATATATATATATATATATATATATATATATATATATATATATATGTCCCATATCCTGCACGAGAATCAAACCACGAGTATGCTAACCACCAACCCACTACGATTAATACAGTACACAATAATGTGTCTTGAAAGCCCCTCCCCTCCCCTCCAATTCCGACACCTACTGTAAGTCGAGAATCAAACCCAAGACCTCTCGTTTGTGAAGCTATTGTGCTAATCATATCTATTCGGACGCTAAGGATATATGACATATGACAAATATTTCAGAGAAGAAGTTTTATCCGCCCAAAATGATAAAACGACAAAGAAAAACTAAAAGAATAGGACAATTTATTAAGACAAATCTATCAGGAAGAATGAAGGATAAAGGTTTTTACCGTTTTCTTTTTTTTTACAGTTTCATCGCCAATTCCACACGGGTTTCCACCTTGTCGTAAACGCCTCACTAGACGTGTTTTCTGGCTAAAATCTCCAATATATATAAATATATCGGTTCTCTCGTGACACAAGAAACACGGTGACACAACAAGGGTGTGATAGTTTGTGATTCTGTTTCCTGCCGTCTGTTAGGGCTAAATATCTTTATTTCTGATGTAAGTTATAATAATCTTGGTCTTAATAATAATTGATACCATAAATTTAATAATAATAATAATGATGATGATGATAATAGGCTGTAGGAGGAAACAGAGACATACTTTAACATTGTGTCTTTATGCAGTAGATAAGATATGAGAAGAAGCTAATTATTACTCCACAAGATGACGACACGAGTAGAGTAGTCAGAGTCGTCTTGATACAAGTGAAGTATGTGTTGTTCTGTAACATTAGGTCAAACAGGTATAAGACCAATAACAGAGACCAGTTCAGCATTACATCACAACCAATAACACATTAACAATACAACACCCTACAGCAAGACTATGAATGATTCTTAGATAAAGTGCGTTCATAATATACCAAAAAAATATTTGATTATTTACGTTGGTATATACATGTACATTACCATATCAGTGTTTTCGTTGGTACTGATAATACTTATTGTACATAATGTAAGGTCTACATATTAATGTATACCATCATGTAATCTATGATATTACGTGTACACACACACACACACACACACACACACACACACACGTGCGTGTGAATACATTATCAAAGCTGAAATAATGCTTCCAAAAAGAGTAAAAAAAAATATTTTGAGTGGCAAAAATTCCAAACAGGTCAACTCCTGAAATCATGAAGTTGACGAAAACATTTTATGATAATGTACGACCGAAAACCTTTGGGACACTGACCCATTTTCCATTAACAAAGTTTTTTTTTCAGAATTTTTCTTGTGCTTTCATGCAGAACTTTTAATTGGCTCCCTCATGACTTTTTTTAGAGGGCGTTGACGATGAATACACCAGGTTTTGTTTTAATCTGTTATCGTGTCATATTTCTAATTTATGTTAATTAATGTCTCTAAAAATATATAAAGACACAACGAATTCTCCTCAAACCAGTGATGTGGATATGTGACTGGTGTGTATAGTGAAAGTTTTGGTTACTTATAAATCGACTATTATTGTACAACTCTCTCTCTCACACACACACACAACCCTCCTCCCCTCCTCCGACACAACACACAACCCCTCCTCCAACACAACTCTCCTCCCCTTCTCCAGCACCCCCACACAACACACAACCCTCCTCCAACACTCCCACACAACCCCTCCTCCAACACAACCCTCCTCCCCTCCTCCAGCACCCCCACATAACACTACCAAGTTATGCTCTTAATCTTCCTCCCTCCTGCTGACGTAATCTAGGTAGGTGAGCGATCTGTCATCACTACAGGTATTATCCTCACCCAACACCCCACTTCATGACGCTCTGGTCGTCCTCCTGAGACGTTCCTGGAGTCGTATCGTCTTGAAGAGAACCATTCTACCGGCTTTTGCTTTCAAGGCCTCTCATACCCTCCTCATCTGCGTTTATTAAATGTAATATGACTCGCACGCCAGCACTCCCCGCAGGGCGATGGCGCTCACCTCCTCAACAACATAGACCAAACTAATTTCTGAATCCGGAGTGGAATTTTCGTAGTCAAATTCATGTTTTGTTTTTGGTGTGTGTGTGTGTGTGTGTGTGTGTGTGTGTGTGTGTGTGTGTGTGTGTGTGTGTGTTTCCCCTTATTAGGATAAGACAAAGGTACATTTAGTTATCTTGGGTTAGGTAAGGTTAGGATGGTTTACGTCAAGGATATATTTAGTTTAGGTTAGATTAGTTTAGGTTAGATTAGTTTAGGTTAGGATACGTCAGGGGTACGTTTGGTTAGGTTAGGTTAGTTTAGTTAAGGTTAAGGCTATGTTTAGTTAATTTTGTTTATATCAGGAGACGTTGAAAATATATTTGTTTAGGTTAGGTTAGGTTAGGTTAGGTTAGTGTACGTCAAGGATGTATTTGGTAAAGTTACAGTAGTTTAGGCTTAGAGATGTCAGGGGGTAGTACGTTTGGTTACGCTATTTTAGGCTAGACTATGTTAGCTTAGTTTAGAATGCGTCAGGGATACATTTGGTTAAGATAAGCTGGGGTATGTCAAGGATAGGTTTAGTCAGTTGAGATTAGGATATGTCTGGTCGATTAGGTTAGGTTAGGTTTGAGGAGGAGGAATTTTTAAGAGGATGGCCCCAAGTGGTCGGCCTCTACACCCATAAAAGTGGAATCCCCTCATTAAAAACACAACTACTTTCCTGCTTCTCTGTTTATTTGCTATGTGTGGTCCAAAGAATGCTCATGAACGTCCTTGGCCAAAATTAAGTGGACATGGTAAAAAATTACTACATTAAATTTCTGCTCCTTGTTTCAAAAACCGTGGCCTTGCTTAGTGAGTTAAAACAAACAAATATACCGACAGACAGACACTAAGCTTTATATACACAAGTAAAGTCACAGTGGATTTCATTGTTATATAATTTCACATGTTAGTGCACTATTAATATCTTCACACCTCTCAGTAATGTGGTACACGTAGCGTCACAGAAGAAACACCAGCAGCACGCCATCAACGCTGTATATCTGCACTTGGTGTCAAATGAGTTGAGGTAAAAATATCTCGGTACTAAAGCAACATTGGTGTTAATGAAATAGCTCCATAAACCTCCCAAGAAAAAACGCGGAGGGAAATCTCCAGCCGAAATGAAAGTCATTACTTGATGCCCATAAAAAAGTCGTCCTCGTCTTTCAGCTGTTCCCCCAGCAGGGAGTGTGATATATAGAACTGTCAACTGCGTCTGTCAGGAGTGCGGCGGCCAAGTAGATGTAGCGCTCTCCTTTTTTCCTCACGATCGTTGGTTTCCATCCAGTGCCACAGTTCATTCATATATGAATAGGTAGATTAATAAGCAACTGTGGAAGTCAAGGCAGTTAAGCTTAATGTTGCCTCACTGTCTCCCAGTGTACTGAAAAAGACTTACGTCTACAGTGTGCTGTGTCCGCACTACACCTAAATGGCGTCAGGCCTAAGCGATGAACTTTCGAAGAGGATCATCAGTCCAGATGTATACATTACAAGCCTTCAACTTAACATGATCAATGTCCTAGAATCTATTTACTCGGATTTTGGTCATACAGTTTATACCTAAGTACCTGACTGGTGGTCTCCTTTACCCTTACCACACCAGCCAATAAAGATAAAATGAAGTGACACTCGGTACAAATGATTAGTTTATGACGTAAGATTTTAGGATTAAACTCTTAACCCGGTTTAGCTGTCTACCAGGAGTACATCATCGGCCAAGGCTCCTTCAAACATGTCTTCTTGGCCCTTATACCAATCATTTGAGTTTATGGAAATTCATCAACAATAAACCAAATAAGACAAACAACAACCACATCAATATTATAGGTTGTCTCACTTGTTGATGTCAGAGGTCTGCCAAGTGAGGGCAATGTTGGGCTTCTAATACAAACATTTACGCGATCGTCACAAAAATCTTTAAGGCAGTGTGTATAAATTTTTTCTGAGATAGCCTGTATGTCTGATGTACGTATTAGAGAGTTGTTAGACACTTGGGGAGAGAGAGAGTACATTATGCCCCAACATCCAAGACCACAATAAACCAAGTCTGTTACACAAGTCATCACAAGATAAACATAAGTAGTGGAAATAATGTGCATATAAATAATTATCTTCTTTTATTAACAAACCAGCGAAAATTCATAGAACCCATGTGTGCGCGTGTACATATTGTGTGCGTGTGTTGTGTGTGCGTGTACATGTAAGTAGTATATGAATAACATGTACATAATGAAAGAGACTCTATAAGCTTCTCATTATTAATGAATCCTGACTTCCCTCCAAAAAATCCCTGGTGTTAAATAATACACAGTCACCTGACGACAATTATTCTCGACCAAGTAAACATTTTTGCTAGAGATATTTTTTTTTTTTTTTTTTACGGGGAATAGCCCTCCCGGGCACAGGTCACTGACCCACATCGGGGCCTGGGGGACGAAAATGTAATATTAATAATAATAATAACAATTCATAGTAAATAAATTAATAATAATAATAATAATAATAATAATAATAATAATAATAATAATAATAATAATAATAATAATAATAACACGGTAATAATAATAAAGAAATACAAAAATAAAAAATAAATAAATAAAAGTGAGAAACAAAATATTTATGTTGTGTTGTCAATAGTAAGATAAATAACTGAGACCCTGAAATTGTGTGTAAATGAGGCAGAAAGTCAGATCAGCAACCTGGGACTTAAGTCAAAATTTTTGTGATACCATGTGGCAGCAGGGTCTACCATTCGACAGTACATTATGCTTCCAATATCTTCCCAGGCGGTAGTACCTCCCTGTTTGATAGCTGCCTATTACCTATGAGCTACCTTCTACCTATTAGCTGCCTACTACCTACTGCCATAAAAAAATTCCTCATTAGTAATTAAAAAAAATCGTCATTAGTAATTAAAAAACAAAAAAATAAGTTGACCACCACCAAAAATCCTGAATTCTATCTCTGAATAGATTCGTTTCGCTTCAGGAAAAAAAAAGAGACCAGACATATTTTTAATTTCCAACTGAGTCGGTTTTTACACGACCGGTGAAAAGTGAATTTAATCCAAATAATGACTTTCTGCATTTGAATTTTTGTTTCGGGGAGGGAAGAAGAAGGAGGGAAGGGGGGAGAAGGGAAGGAGGGAAGGGGGGAGAAGGGAAGGGGAACATATCTTTTACATGGAACTTCAACGAGAATGCTTCAAAAAAATATTTCTTTCATCGCTGTTCAGACTCCGGAAAAAGTAATTAATATCCCTGGTAATTGACTTCCACCTGATGTGAAAATTTATTTTTTTTCTTGTGTCAATTATTCTCTCGTTATTATGACTTATTATTTTCTCATTCTCCTCTTCCCTCTTCGTTGGATATAATAAAATTAAAATAATTTTTTTATATTTTTTTATACACGAAGGGGGGGAGGCAGGGGACTTTATCAATGTATTGTTTTCTGAAAAAAACCGGTAGAAAAAAAAGATAATTATATTCTAAAGAAATTCAATCTTCCTTTGATAATATATATAAACATCAATTTCATCTCTCTCTCTCTCTCTCTCTCTCTCTCTCTCTCTCTCTCTCTCTCTCTCTCTCTCTAACCCAGATAAATCTCAACTCAGACCACTTTCCTCTTGTAAGCTTTGAGGTCAAAACCAACTATATAACATGTCAAAATTTTAGGCTACTCGTGCGTCATGGGACTGTCCTAGATAAAGTTTACCCAGAGTTTTAAGCCTCAACTGGCAGGTTAATGTGTAGAGAGAGAGAGTTTCGGTGTGAGCTTCTCTGGGGACATTATTGTTGGTAATTGTTTCCCATTTTCAACGTAAAAGTTCAGGGGTGATTGTACCCGAAAGGTTAGCGGAGGCGACGTGTCAGTTCATAAATGTAATTATTACCTTACCCAAATTTTGATTGTTGTTACCAGGCTTGTTAGTAAGAAACATAACGCTTGTCCAGTGTGTTTTGTATTCGTCCATGTTTTAAGGTATGTTATGACAGGTACAGGTAAATAAATATACTGTATCTTCTTTCTTTGAGTCCATCATAACTGTCTTTCTATTTAAATAATGTAAATATTCAGTAAGTCTTTATTATCTTCCGACACACACACACACACACACACACACTGGACGATTCTTATACTATCGTTATCAATATATAAATATGAATATATCAAGAAGGGACTGCATGTCAGTAAAAAAATTAATATAATATGTACAGTAAATTGATGAGAAGTGTTGTTATCAGGTGAGGTATTAGGGATTCACTTTGTGTACCTCGTGTGAGAGTTACTGGTGTGATATAGTGTACACGTGGAGAGGTGCTGCTAATTACATCAACTCTCTTCCTCTTTTCTCTACACTTTCTTATACCCATCTTATACTTTAGTGGAAATAGCCATCTGATGGCCTTGTTAGTTATCCTTGATCGAATTGCCTTACTGTTTACTATTGTTTGTATACCCGCACTATCTATGTATACACTGGATATTGTATAAATGCGTCGTCTACCTGCATTCTTAACTGTATACTTGTGTTGTGTATATTCATGCTGAACCAATTTTAAACTTGTATGGAGATTATATTAATTATCTATCATTTATGTACAAAGTTTTAGAGAAGTGTTCATTCTTCCTCCCTCTTTCCAGCCTGTACTCTTAGTAACATGAAATAGAGCAAAACTTCCTACATACAGACTATGATACCAAACAAGAGGTGGTGTGATAGAAGGACTTTACGAGCTGAAGTGAAGCACAACGATGTAGGAGAAGGAAAATGACGTATCAGTGTATAATATCAGTAACAAGTCCGGAAGATAATGGGTGTATTTTGTCTTTAAAGGGAAACCCGTATATCTAGATTGGAAGGGGGAAGAATGTAAAAGACTCAGTCAATAACAGGAGGTAAATAAAGGACTTGTTGGTAGGAGGGAGGAGAGCTGAGACTCGCCTTAGTAGGGGAAGGATGGACGGTCGAGGGTAGCAAGACCGACGAATCCTTTTACTAATTTGATTTTCGACTATCTCTTCTCTCCTCACTCCCCTTACAACACCCCTGACCAGCCCGGAGGTACTGTTCATCATCATACTCTTGTCATACATTCCCCCAGTGCTGACTATGACGTACAAGTGTAGGAGCATATTATACCCATACTGTCATACATTCCCCCAGTGTTCACACACACACACACACACACACACACACACACACACACACACACACACAAAAGCCAAAACCAAAAACAATTACAAAATTAAAACTGTAATGAAAGTTTTTGAAAAAAAATGCTAGCAACACGAAATGTATATTTTTTTAGAAAGTAAAATCAAAACAAAAGAATTAAGGAAGTTGATATATAGAACGCAGGAAAGCTCTCAAAATCGTTGAATTATGACGAAAATTTAAAAAATGAGAATCAATAACACCCAGAACCTTTCAGTGCAGTGAAATTATAGATAAAGCTTTTAATAATACATAAGCATTTACAGTGGATGGGAGAGAGAGAGAGAGGTCAAACACAAAGTAAAAATAGATCAAAGACAAGGAAGTAGAAATTCAATAATAATATAGATAGAGATAGTGATAAAAATAGTCAAAGGCAAAAGGATTCATTCAATAACAAAGTTGACTCAAAGAAAAAAAGATGATGAAAATGTGTGAAAAAAGAGAAAAAAATAGAGAGTTGTGAGAGTACAGGCGAGAAAACGAAGTCAGGGAGAGTGGGTGAGGGTCGGAAGAGGTGATAAGGGAGAGAGAAGGAAGGTAGGGATCAGGGAGAACGGGTGAGAGTCGGAAGAGGTGATAAGGGAGAGAGAAGGAAGGTAGGGATCAGGGAGAATGGGTGAGAGTTGGAAGAGGTGATAAGGGAGAGAGAAGGAAGGTAGGGATCAGGGAGAATGGGTGAGAGTTGGAAGAGGTGATAAGGGAGAGAGAAGGAAGGTAGGGATCAGGGAGAACGGGTGAGAGTTGGAAGAGGTGATAAGGGAGAGAGAAGGAAGGGATCAGGGAGAACGGGTGAGAGTTGGAAGAGGTGATAGGGAGAGAGAGAAGGAAGGTAGGGATCAGGAGAATGGGTGAGAGTTGGAAGAGGTGATAAGGAGAGAGAAGGAAGGTAGGGATCAGGGGAGGAGCAGGTGAGAGTTGGAAGAGGTGATAAGGGAGAGAGAAGGAAGGTAGGGATCAGGAGAACAGGGTGAGAGTTGGAAGAGGTGATAAGGGAGAGAGAAGGAAGGTAGGGATCAGGAGAACGGGTGAGAGTTGGAAGAGGTGATAAGGAGAGAGAAGGAAGGTAGGGATCAGGAGAACGGGTGAGAGTTGGAAGAGGTGATAAGGGAGAGAAGGAAGGTAGGGATCAGGGAGAATGGGTGAGAGTTGGAAGAAATGGTGAGAGTAAAAGAGAGAAGAGAGGAAATCAGGGACAATAGATGAGAATTAGACAAAGTGAGGGGAGTGATTTCAAATGTCTAGGTTTGTTTAGATGAATTTGTATGAGGGGAGGGGGGGGCTGCTAATGTGGGTGTGGGTGTGGGGGAGGGGTGTTTTTGTGCGTGTGTGTGTGGGTGAAGGGTGCTTGTAAGTGTGTATGTGCGGGAGGGACGCTTGTGTGTGTGTGTGTGTGTGTGTGAGGAGGTTACTTGTGTGTGACGGAGCTGTTCCTTTGTGTTTATGTATGTTTGCGTGGACATATGTGTGATGATATGCGTGTATGAGTTGGCATGAATGTATTTGAACTATAATACATAGTGGGTGTGTGTATGTGTGTGCATGTGCGTGCGTGTCTCGCCCTCAACCACTACCTCTTTGACCTTTCGCCATCTGTGACATCATCAATATTGGGAGAGATGAACTTTGTGTTCGTCTCCATGACCTTTTAACAGAATGAGGGAAGGTTATCCACCAGTTGATTATACCTGGTCATCTGCCTCAGTTGGTTCACCACCGACGGGTATATTTTGGGATAAGTAACTTATGTGGAACAAAAAACAATTCCCTAATAATCAGTGGTTAAAAAAATGAAAAAGCAAAGATTAAATGGAAAAGGAAATTAAAACTTTATTATCATTATTATTATATTTATTATTATTATTATCATTATATTATTATTATCATTATTATTATTATTATTATTGCCCAAGCCATTACCATGGCAACATTTGGTATATTTAGGCAGGACTTTCACTAAAATCTATCATGTGAACCTTGTAACACGTTGATCAAATCTATCAAATTTGGTGCAAATCAACAAACTAGTTTTCGAGTTATTTTGGGGTCAACACAAACAGACAAAAGACCGAAAGTAATACTATTTCACAGTTGCAACTGAGTGTGTTAGAGAACTGAAGACACCATAATATTCTACTTTGATTTAGTGAAAATAAGAAAAAAAGATAAAATTTGATGACTTAATTATTTCTAAAGAAGTTGTCTGAGAGCGCTAAAGGTAGCAGAATACGCTAGTGTAAACGGCCTTTATATTACTTTCTATAACAAACTCTTCAATAAAGACTCAATTATCCATTTCAAGAACATAAGAGTATTTTACGTAATAATTAATCATTCACAACTGGTGAGAAGTGGGTTTTTTTCAGGTTCGTGAAGCACGTGACGTAATTAACACGCTAGTCTGCGGGATTTGGTCGTGTACTCGGAAAACTCATTGTCTAATTTGCATACATTAATGTATGTAGCTCATGATACTCGCAAGCTAATCCCCTCAAAAAACAAAACCAACATTGGAATTAAAACAACAAAAACACATTAGCGCTGAGGGCCAGTCACCCCTACACTACCAGCTATTGGCTTGTCTGTATTTTGAAGGAAATTATGGGTCTATTTACAGATTATTACAAAGCCAAAAATATTTATAAAAAATCGCAGTATTAAAGTTATTCATAATAGAATTTGAAGGATTATACGAAGAAATTCTGAGAGCTATAAAATAACATTATCTTCACTTGTGGAAAACTGCAACAAGTGAGAACAATGTTACTCTTATAATACAAGAATTCGTAATTATGATCTCCACGAAAACCTGTAAGGCAGCGTGGATACATTTTTCTGAGACACCCTGTATACATTTTCACCAAAAGCAAAAACTATAATAATCAGGTCGCAGCTCAGGTAACGAGAGACACGGCCTTAATTTCCACTGGGAATCGCGTCAAAAGAAGATGATTAATTAACAAGAGCCTTTGATTTGTTGAGTAAAAAGACATCGACTTGGGAGGTTATTAAAAGATCTTTTATTCAGGTGATTTTAGGTTTCGATACGACGACACCTACGACCAAACAGTGACAAAATAATTGAGAGACAAGTCGTGGTTTCTCATTTCTTAAGAATAATTTAATAAAGGAGTCTTAAATTGGTTGAATGAGATGACCTCAACTTGACGTACAGTATTAGCAGCTATTCTACATACGTAAATTATAAACCTAAAACACATTTCGAGGATTATAATACAAGTACAAGTGTTCCCATCTGGCGACAGGAGTCCAGTCGGATATTGGGAAGAGAAATCATCTAATTTCCGTTAAGCTTGATTATATATATCTGCCTTCAGCGATGGAACGGCTGGCTAATTCAAGAGGTTTAAATCGCTGTGTAATGGCCCCCATCCTTGCTTGGTAAGACAATCTTGTGAAGGAATTGTGATCTGAGTGATATATATCTTTTAGAATATTGACTTACCTATCTCTACACCCCGGATCAAAAGACTTATGCAACAGAGAGACAGAGCCTTTCATCTCAATGACCACATCCGCTACAGGTCCCTTCGCAACCGAGTCATCCGCGAAATACGCACTGCAAAGAAGTCCCACTACCCAACCAAATTACAACACCTGAAGCAGGCCAACATCAGTCAATGGTATGGTAAGCTTAAAGAACTCTGTGGACTAAACAATAAGACACACCCCCTCCCCTTCCTTAACCATCTCACTAATGTTGACGCAGCTGAGCAATCAAATAACCATTTCGCTACTATATGTCAGACGCTCCCCCGGCTTGACACAACCACTCTTCCTGCTTACCTACCAGCCCCCCTTCCCATTGACTTAGTAGAAGAATTTGAAGTAGCAAAACGTCTGGAAAAACTGAAATTAAAAAGCTTTACCACCCCCATTGACTTACCAATAAAACTCTTCAAGGAGTTCTCCCCGGAGCTTGCTAAGCCCCTATGCTCCATCATCAATGCTTCTCTTAGTCAAGCCAGATGCCCAGCTGACTGGAAGACCTCTTATGTATCACCAGTGCCCAAGTCAACCAGCCCACAATCCTTAAATTAGCTACGACCTATTGCAATCACCCCAATGCCCAGCTTAATCTGTGAAAGTTTTGTGTTCGACTGGGCTTATGCTGATACTGCAGGAGTCGTAGACCCTCAGCAATTTGGCAATATGAAAACTTCCTCCACCACTCACTGTCTTGTCAGCTTTCTCGATTACATATACCGCCATCTCGAGAAACGAAAAAGTTTGAAGCTGTCGCCTTCATTGATGTCACTAAAGCATTCGACGTAGTCGACCACAATATAATCATCAACAAAGCTATTGACCTCGGGCTTCGGAGAAGTCTTATACCATGGCTTACAGACTTCCTCAGTGACCGACGCCAAGCTGTACGCTTCCGAGGGGCTGTCTCCACCTTTCAGTCACTCACCTGTGGCGTCCCCCAAGGCACCAAGATGGGACCACTCTGCTTCCTTATGCTTATCAATGATGCCCTAAGAGAAACCCCCGCTCGCTGGAAATATGTCGACGACTCCACCATTGGATCAGCGTCAACAATTCTGCTCCCGACTATACCGCCCTTCAGGATTTATTGAACAGTCTCCAAAACTGGGCCACCAACAACCACGTCACCATCAACCATACCAAGACCATGGTTATGCACATCAACCTCTCCTCCGACATTGTCCCACCCCCTTCCATTAATTTAGGTCCGAACACACTCCAGGTTGTAGATTCCACGAAGCTCCTCGGCGTCACCATAGACAACAAACTAAATTGGAAACCACACGTCAGTGAAGTTGTCAAATCCTCCAGTTTCCGTCTCCACCTCCTCCGCCAACTCAAGTCCCTCGGAGTTCCTGCACCCGAGCTCCTCAGTGTTTACTCAACATTCATACTTCCCAAGCTCACCTATGCCTCCCCTACCTGGTCTTCCTCCCTAAATGCCACACAACGTAAACACCTATACAAAGTGCAAAAGAAGGCATGCAAGATTATTCTCTCCCCTTCCTACTCCACATATCAAGAAGCGCTCAACACACTGACCCTTTCGACTCTCACTGACCATCACCACGACCTCATCTGCAAATTTGGTAAGAAGCTTCTGCACCATCCTCGACACCGGCTCCTACTACCACCTGAGATCCCTAGCCCGAGAATTGCTGTTCGACACCACAACCGCATCCAGCCCATACGTGCACGAACTGATCGCTATAAGAACAGCCCAGTCCCAACCATTGTAAAAATTATCAATAACTTGTAATAAACCAGTGTATTCACTCCCAGTAAATACTACTTCTTGCACTGTCACTATGTTGAAATGCCCTGTAGTTTGAGCTTTTCCCCATCTAGTTATTATATATCTTATTTGTATCACTTATGTTATTTTTATATTATTTGTAAATCGAAACCCATTCCCCAATTATGTAACTGTATATTTTCAGCCTTCTGGCTGCCAAGCTCTTTCAATAAACCGTTAATTATTATTATTATTATTATTATTATTATTATTATTATTATTATTATTATTATTATTATTATAGTAATTATGAAGCCGGTTGATTTTCCTTGACGTGTGTCAGGTATGTCAACTAAAATGACTTAGTATTCATTATCAGGCTGTCACCATAAGTACGTTATGCCTAAACCCTAAATACCAAATCTAACCAAACCTAACATAACATAACCCACTATGTGGGTTATGTTTATTGGCTTTTATGAACCTTGAGTCGGATAATACTGTACCTTAGTGCTGTACTTCACTGTCTTTCTGCAAAACTAAGTTGGTTATTTGCATCCTTTCTTGTAACCACTGAGGAAAAGAATTCATTTGACGTCTTTGCTTTCTCCAGGTCATTCCAATACACCTATAGTAACGCTTGTTTGATTTTGATTTTTCGAAACTTTGGTGATCTGCCATTGGAACTCTCTGTCCGCTCTTCTATTATCTCAGTTTGATTTCTGATCCTTTGGCAAGTTTCGATTGGTTAATGTAAAAAGGTTTGCTGGTTCTTCATGAACTAACAAGCTTGGTCTTGGGTACATATTTTCCTAGCAAATATTCAACTTTACACTCAGTGATCTCCATGGAAGAATCCTCAACCATATTGTTCAACAGGTTAGCCCAGACAATGCACCCTGTTTCCACCCTCGTCTTCCACTTCTCCGGTACATATTTTTGCAGCCAATATTTAACTTTACCCTCGATGATCTTTATGGAAGAATCCACATCATTATTGTTCAATATCACCATAATTGAAGTCCCTCATAACAAGGAGTTGAGTGAGGACACATTGTCTATTATAGCTCAATAAACTACACTTGGAGGAGAGGAGTGAAGGAGGTTGTATATTTAATATAAAACCGATAGAGGATATTATTTATTTATTTATTTATTTATTTATTTATTTATTTGTTTGTTTATTTTGTATTTGTTTGTTATTTATTGTAAAAAATGTGGAAAATTTTGTGATGGTAGATGTACGGAAGAAGTCAAAACAAGAATAGGGGGTGAGGGAGGGTGAGAAAGGGGTGAGGGGGGTGAGGGAGGGTGAGAGAGGGGTGAGAGGGTAAGGGAGAGTGAGAGGGTGAGAGAGGGTTGAGAGGGTGAGAGAGGGTGAGAGAAAGGGGTGAGAGGGTAAGGGAGAGTGAGAGGTGAGGAGGATGGGAGGGTGTGAGGAGGTGAGAGAGGGTGAGAGGGTGAGGGAGGGTGAGAGGGTGAGGGAGGGTGAGAGAAGGGTGAGAGGGTAAGGGAGAGTGAGAAGGTGAGGGAGGGTGAGAGGGTGAGAGGGTGAGGGAGGGGTGAGAGGGTGAAGAGAGGTGAGAGGGTGAAAGAGGGGGTTAAGGAGTCACTTCGTTACTTGGACAGTTACAGCGCAATATTTATTAAGCAAGTCTATAAATACGAAGGATAAAAGCCAAATTATGCCTAAAATGTGTTATTGCACATTAGGGTGGAATTCCCAGCTTGTTTCAGATCTGAGCAAATCTATGCATGTTTTTTTTTTTTGTAATTCTTATGTAATCTAGGTGTGATGGGAGGATGGGTTGGAGTCTCTCAATATACGAGTATTGTCCTTTATGACTGGGTGATTTTCATGACCCAATAAATAACAGATGTATTTGATTCTATTTACAAAAGCATCAAATTGTTAATAATATCAATTGTTGACAAATGATAGTTGTGCGGGTGCCAGATGTAGCGTCATGGTGTGTGTATAGTGTGCAATGCAAAGTTGGCTCCCTTACGTGTGGGGAGTCGTAACCCACAAAATCCAGAAGGCACAGGTACTGTATTTTTTGTTTCAACTCAACAGACAAGATGTGACATAAAGAGTCGAAGGGGAGGAGAGGTCTCTGTGTGCGTTGGACAGAGAACGGGACAGTTGCACCGCCATACTGTTGATACTGTTGTGTCAAGAAATGCTTAATCTCTTAATTTTGTTGAAGTGTCATTAAGATAAACAATAAAACATTATTGAATCCTGTCTGTTATAGTATGTGGACATCGGTCATGCTCTTCATGTCAACTTTGGGCCAAACCCGAGCCATGACGAAATGTTCAATTGCATGAGGAGAAATGGTATTTACGAGTTTGCGTTTTTTTTTGTATGTTACAACAATATACCATACCATATTAATAGTGTAAATGTGTGTGTAATAATCGGATATGATGCTTCTCCCGTCGCATAATCGATATTTGGTAAACAGGTAGTAAATTCGATGATTGGGCAGAATGTGACTGGCCAAACCATTGACTTTGTCTCAGAATCCGATGCACCACGCCATCACCACAACACTTGACCCACACCAAACTTCATAAACCTTAGCACTATACTGTACACTTGTATTCTGACGCCTATTAGACTTAGCTTGACGATTACATAACAATGAAATAAACGGGGAGATTTAGACTATGTAACCAACTGTTTCAGCCTTACATTGCCCACTGCACTAAAGGCAGTATTCACTCGATGTTAAATGAGTGAAAAGCGTTCATAATACAACAGTTAATCGACATGAACATTATGCAAACTACGAAACATCAATGTTGCCGGACCATGTAATGAGTAAAATTATATCAAGTTGCTTTAACACATTGTAGTCTTAGACTACTGTGCGCACTTCACATCTCACCGAGTAACTCAGAGGCTTCGGATTCACGCGTCAATACTCTCGGGGTTCACACCTCACGGAGAAATTGGATTGACAACGCCGAGTGTACTAGCCAGTAATGTCCACAATTGTACACTTGCTCAGTCCTCTCTACCCCGTTCTCTCTGACTTCCTGAGCCACACTTCGCCCACTCCATCCACTGTCCTCTCCCATCCCACCCGCCCACTCATTACCAGCGGACGTTACTGCTGATTCATTGGTTAATTACGAGACAAACGCGGGCGGGCAGGAGTGGAGGACGGTGTCAGGGAGAGGCAATAGTATCAACGAGGGAACCAACACAGCCAGATGTGTGCCGGTCAGGCTAGCTCTCTGCCTCACCTCCCTCCCTACTCGTCTTTGTGGAGAGAAAAAGAGATGAAGACAGTTTGAGGAAAAAGGAGACAGAAAGAGAAAAGGAGAAAGACGCAGCAAAAAAGAAAGTGAAAGAATAACACAATGAGAATATGAGGGAAAAGGAGACTGACAGACAGAGACAGGCGAATGGAGGGAAACAGACAAACAGACTGACAGAGGAATGGAAAGAGACAGACACATGGAAAAGATAAATCGACTGAGAACTAAAGATGGAGAGAATAACAGACTAAGCAGGAAAGGTAACATCCAACCTCTTACCGAGACCTTCGTTCGGTAAACACATTCCGTGGCTCTAAGTCCCTTCCCTGCAGTTGCCAACACATTTCCTCGTATTATTATTTGCCTCTAGTGTATTTAAACATGGACTACAGTAAGTCTTTGCTTCTCTACTGGATAACACAGACTCATATGTCTTATTCTCTCACACAAAAAACAAACAGAAAAGCATCAGCGGTGAAACATTATTATACATGGTAGAGTACTCGGGTAATTCTTTTAAACCCGCGATGCATGCTGGAGACTGCTGCTGCTCGGACCTAAATTCCGATTTACGACCAGAAAGAAACCGTGGCCGTACTTACTGTTGAATTATTGTCTGATACGGATATAAAGAGGATTTAGCAGCATTCTGGGGGTATTTTCTGTCAGTATAGTCTTGGGATTTATCAATAGTGAAATATTACCGTGTCTTTTGTTACATGAAGTCCTCCCACTGTAAATGTGTCCCATTGGAAAACCATTTATTTCTACAACAAATACTGTATATCAGAGTAGTATGACAACCAGCTGTAAAATATATTATTGTAGGTGTTATAAGTAGCCCATGTTGCAAGTCAAGAGGATTATGATAACCTTTACGAGACTGTTAATACTCGTTACCATGCTGCAGACGGTGATGTACGTAATAATAGGTGGTGTCCAGGTTGGCCTAACCTCGACATCACCATATATATCACAAAGGCCGTATTGGTAGGTAGCAAGAGCGAAGTGGTGAAATCACATATTAATTACTCTCAGGTTCCTGTCACGAGTGAGGTGAGGCAGCATTTGACTGGGACCCGGGCAGAGCGAACAGCAAGTGTAAGACTCTATCTGCTATTGATTTGTCGCAAGAATGCGACTAAAATAGTAAAAACATTAAGACAAGTACAGGTGAAATAAACCTTAAGCTATTTCACCCTTTCTCTGACTCGTGAAGTGGGACCCTCGTGGCTGACGCCGTAGATTGACTCGTAAATGCTTTCTGAGTGGCCATTAAGTCGAGTTCTCTGAGCCAAGTCTGGAGTGAGAGTGGGAGGAGGTGAGGCTGGCGGGGTTGTTGCAACAAGGCCACCTACATGTTGATCTGCAAGGTGAGATGCAACATTTCGCTACATTAACACACACACACACATGTAAGTTAATACGAGAGTCAGGAGACAAGTCATTTTCTGCCTTGTTAGCGAAGATTCATAGCCTGGACAACTAGACTGTCAGCTCAATGCTTTAAAAGTCCTCTTCAACAACAGCAGCACCGAGAGAAGGTTACACCTCCACACACATTCTATAATATGACAACATTTCTCAGGCTCGATTTCTAAACTTTCAATAAAATTTGTCTCCATTATTTAAAAAATTATGATACGTTGACGTCGTCGGATTATAATACTTTGAAACTAAAGAGATGGTTTGGTCGGAGGACTCTGCTCCCACAAATAAGACGTCAAACACAGTTAAAGTATTACCAAGCCACTAAAGACAGTCTACGGGAGATGGAAATATTAAAGCGTGTTTATAAATTCCTCGAATTTTATGGTTAATAAATAAGTGATATAAAATGAAGAACGTGAATAAATACCTGAATTTATTGGGACTATGCAAATAATTCGTTCATATTTTTCTAAGTAAAAAGATATTATCGAGTATGTAAATAAATTTCTTTAATATTTCCGGGTTAAGAAAACGATAAATAAATCTAATAAATTCATCAATATTTTGGATCTCAAAAAGAGAGAGAAGGAACCAGTCTATTCGAAAGAAATCTCCAGGAATTTTGGGATGACGTTATATAGCACACGTAAGGGCTCCATTTACCTCATCCGTACAAGATGGATTGCTAGTTTTCGTGTGTGTACAAAAACAGAGAGAAAAAAACAACACGGCCCGGGAGAGCAGAGAGTTCCCCTCACTTATATACGACGCGTGTTTTCCCGAGTGGTAAAATCCTTCCATGATCGTATATCGTCGGCGAGCGTGCTGGCCGCCACCTCGAATTCTTGAACTCACTTCCTCTACCTGGAAATGTTCGCAAAAACTGGATATTGGCGGTGATAAGAACAAGTAATTATGGGATAGCGTGCTGCTCATGGCTGGCTTAGAGCTCTCTCTTTCTCTCTCTCTCTCTCTCTCTTCTTGGTCTAGCCTGTCATTCATCGCATCTTAGTCTCATCTCCCACCTTTACCTTTCTAACTAATGATTTCTTCTTGATAAATTGGAACATTTATCGTGCTGGTAGCTGAGGAGTGAGTTTAAGCGCTGCTGGGTTCAATCACTATTTACAAGAGTGAACGTCTCTAAAGAAAATCATGGCCGCTCCTGGGTAAATTCTTCAATCCAGGTTGTGAAATCGTTCCAGGCCCCATCCAGCAGCGGACTGGCATTTATAGATTTCTTATACATATGCCTGAATGTGTATGGATATGTGTATATGCGAGTCTGTTCGTGATTATTGTTTTTGTGTGTGTGTGTACATGTTAATATACATATATACATATCCCTCAATCAAAGGAAACAACATGATTCAGGATACACTAATAACCTCCCTTGTAGTCAGCCTCAGCTCACGTACAACAATATGGAGGCTTTTGTTTCCTAAATTAATTAACGCTGTAATATGTTTGAAGAGAACGAGAGATATATACTCTGCTCATATCATGTATAATTTACCCTATATACATTAATTAAATGATTTTTTTATTATATAAGGAATTCCTACACAATTATTACACCGAAGCCTTAAAAATTATTTACTCTTTTATGAAGCAACTCTGGAAAACTGAGCATGATTTGACAGTTTTAAAGGAAAATAATATATATGAATATTCTGTGCTGTACAGTGAAAGAATGTTCTGTTTTACGCGATTGTGGAATTTGAACAATCTTGGAATACTTGAGGTTACAATCTAAATTATTTATGGATGGGATATAGACTGACCTGACCTGGCCTGACCTGACCTGACCTGACCTGACCTGACCTGATCTGATCTAACCTAACCTAAGTTGCAGCAAGGTAAGTTAGGGCTTGTTTTCTGTGTTCCGTTCTTCACGAACAGAGGTGATTGGTGTCTGTAAAAATTGACTTGCGTGAATAGGCAGCCGGACCTTTCGTCAAAAACAGAGGATTCCAGAGATTTAAAATATCCTAAACATTTTAAATTAATGAATATGATCTCAAAGTAACCATCCCTAAGTGAGTTCTGAGGGTTAGTTACTGCTCCTTCAACTAAACTTTTCTCGGGTTCTTACCAATACTTGTCTCTCTTGTTCTCTCTATACCAATCTCACTTTACCCATATTCTAGTTATTTTTCTGTTGTATGATGTTATAGTCCCGGTGTGGCAAGAACCTGTGGCAAGGACCCGTGTGGCAAGTGTTCCGTGCAGTCCCAAGGTGTCCCGTGCGGCAGGTGTCCCGTGCGGGGTGTTCCGTGTGGCAAGTGTCCCGTGCGGTAGTGTCCTGTGGAAAGGTCCTGTGGCAAGTGTCGGAGTTTACATAATAGTGCAAGATAATGTGACAGGAACGTAACCCTGGCGGCCATAAACACAAAGTGAGTCAGGTTTACTAATTATTTACTCATAAATGTTTCCTATAAACCTTGACGACTTTTTTTCTCAGTAAAAAAAATAATAATTCCTTCCATGTTATTACTTCTACTCCTGTAACGTCTTAATGTAGGTTTTTTTCTTGCGTTTGTAATAAAGTCCTCAGCAGACGAGAACGCTTAATTTTCTTCCCATGTCCAGAAAAGACATTCTCGCCAAACAAAAAAGTGGAGAGTTTAGCTCAGAGTTTATTTTGTTCTTACTATTTTAGGATAAATTTATTTTACTAAAATCATTGTAGTGAATCGAATTAATTGCGTCAAAATTAAATTCAAAATGTATTTTGATTCTACAGGAATAGTAATATGCTATAAACCTCCAGGACAACCATTAAGTAATTTCTACGGTCATATATAATGTGCTATATAGTATATATTGTCTTATTCTTCAGTTATATATAGTGCGGAAAGAATCTATGTATAACATAATACAATATTAATATTATTACAGGAGTAATATCTTCTATCAGTGGGTCATGATGCTTTATAACAGGAAGTGAATTAAACTAACTGACTTAATTGGTGTTCCGATGAGGAGAATTAGAGTTGTCACTAAGTCACTGGAGAAGGTTTCTGTTGCAGTAGTGACTGTTGCAGATGTTGTAAGTAACTGTTGCAGATGTTGTCAGTAAGTGGTGTACTGTTGCAGATGCGTGTGGGTACTGAGATGCTGCTGATGGGCAATTGTTGATGTTGTCAATATGTGTGGTGTACTGTTGCAGAAGGTCAATATGTGTGGTGTACTGTTGCGATGGTCAATATGTGGTACTGTGTGAAGCTGCTCATGTGTGTGTACTGTTGCAGACAATGTCACGAAATGTGTTGCAGATATGTCAACATAAAAAATATGTAGTTGGTCAATATGGTGTGGTGTACTGTTGTAATACAGGTCAAGGTGTAAAGCTGTCAATATGTGAATGCTGCATAGGTTGGTCAATATGCGGTATTGCTTTATGTGTGGTGTACTGCTGCAGATGTTTCATATGTGTGGTGTAATTGCTGATACAGGTCAATATGTGTGGTGTAATGCTGCAGATGTTGTCAATAAACAAGGTGTTTAATGTCTGTTGAAGATGTTGTCAATGGTGTGGGTACTGCGAAGCTGTCGTCAAAAATGTGTTTAGTTAAATATGTGTGTACTGTTGCAGAGTTGTCAGTGGTGTACTGGCAGAAGTTGTCATGTGTGGTGTACTGTTGCAGAAGCTTTGGTCATGTGTGGTGTACTGTTGCAGAAGCGTTTGTGGTGGTGTACTCGCAGAGTGCTCGTCATATGTGTGTATTGTTGCAGAAGTTGTCAATATGTGGTGTACTGCTGTAGATGTTGTCAGTTGTGTGGTGTACTGTTGTAGCGTCAATATGTGTGGTGTACCGTTGTAGATGTTGTCAATATGTGTGGTGGTAATTGTTAAAATGTGGCGATAATTTTATATATATATATATATATATATATATATATATATATATATATATATATATATATATATATATATATATATATATATATATATATATATGTTGAGTGGAGAGAAAGAGAGAAGAGAAGCAAATGCTGCATTTAGCAAAGTGTGCAGTCCTTAGAACAAAATAGGGTTTATAAGATGTATGTTTTCAGATATATTTTTTTAGGGGGTCGATTGGACATTCAGAAAATTTCAGAGTAATTTTGAGTGATACTTGTTGTCTGGTCATTTGAGGAGGAGGCTGTTTGTTTCGAAGCAGAGAGATTGTGGAAATTGAGGCCTATATGAATGTGATTTCCTTGAATTATAATGATGCGATTCATGAAGTTAAGGGACCATTATTGAATTTGAAAATTATTATAGATCGTTTAGAATTGAATAATGTTACGGTGTCCTGGCGAGTTATTAGGCGGTTAGCGCTTTGTATGCAGAGCATCTACACGACGTTCCTGCGTCCATCAGAAATAGTCACGTGCCTGGGCTACCCAGTGCTGCGCTATTGCAGTATAACGGGAAGTCATCGATCTCCGTGATATGATAGGGAGTGATAAAGTAAACCATTATGAGTTCTAGGTTTCCGTCAGAACCCACGACTGGAGCGACCGGAGCGACTGGTTGAATGATGATTGAGGGTGCTATTGTCGCCGTCGACTGATCAGTGTAGGCCTGCTACTGTTTAGCGGGTAGCAGGATCTCTTGAGTGAACGAGTGCTCCTGACAACTAACACGACACGGGACCAGCATCACAGGCATCGTTCTAT
>NW_024746161.1:5612145-5782145 GCF_018991925.1 Homarus americanus
TCTAAATTTTACAGTGTGTCTCATTCATCCCAGTCACAGACGCTATCCTTCCACGGGTCACGGACAGTTCATTTTGTGTAGTAGATTTAAGTGTTCTTGTGCTGGTTCGGGATTTTTCTCAAAGGGGCGCTTCCACTGCCTTTACCATCTATTAAATTTTAATAAACCCCAAGTCAAGTGAGAAATTAAAGTCCAGCAAATTCCGACCGGTTACATATATATATATAGTTTTACACAAGAGCTGAACTTTAAGAAAAAAAAATCGTTTCGGTGAGTCGACAAGAGAAAAAAAACGATGGAGAGAGTCCACAAACTGACGATGTGTGAGGAGGGTAAACACGGAGAAGGGAGGGGGAAAGGGGAGAGAGGAAGTTGGGCATGAGAGTAAAGGAGGGAGGGAGGGAGGGAGGTGGACGTGAAAAAGATAGAGGATGAAAGGAGGTAAAATAAGAGAGAGAGAGAGAGAGAGAGAGAGAGAGAGAGAGAGAACGCACCTAGCAAGTTAATGTTCGAATTAGATGAACGTATTTGTCATTCTTACGGGAAATAAAACGCGAAAGAGCAACTTTATTCGATGTTATGTGAATATATACTCCTGAAGTAAACCCAGGGGATATTGTCAAGGTGTATCATAGTGTGAAGACGCTACAGCGGATGATGAATTAATAACATTAATATAGTACAACGCCTCATCATACCCTATACGTAACTTATTCGTGGTCAACTAACATAATCAAAGACAACTATGTATTCCATATTGAGTTTCGCCCCTTGGTGCCGAGCCTACGCCACTGTGTACTTTAGTGAATGAAACAAATCCATTCCTGGAAGCCAGCAGTATTATCAGGAATGTTTGAGCTGTACAAGATACAGTCCGCCAGGAAAGGACTTGGTTTAACCTGTTGTCAACGGCCTAATATAGACAGATGAACTGGATACTCCATTACTGTTGAGCCAGAATAGCAGATTAATCATGATACTGAGACACACACACTCGACGCTGTCTCTGATCTACCCTGGATGTGAGTGAGAGATCTTCCTCCAGCTGGGATGATGGACTGTCTCCTCCATCCCCTTAACCTGTGTCACACAGCCAAGATGGGAGAAGCGTGTTGGAACTGTCTCTTTGTGACTCTGATGTAATGTGAATATCTCAGACGGGTCTGATGTTATTAACGTTATTTGCTGCTGCACAATTCTGGGATTTCTTCAACTTGCGCGGTCTATGTACATAGTATACCGACGTTGTTTATATACCGGTACATGCTGAACTATACAGTATACCTGCATGCATTGTCTATACACAAGCTGAACTGTACAACTGCAGTGTCTATATTCATGCTGAATTGTATACATGCATTGCCTGTATACATGTTGAAATTGCATACCTGTACTGTGAGTTTCTGCCAGACCAAAGCTATCCAGGCTAGGAGAATGGTGTACATATCAGTAACTATGGGGAGGCGCTACCAATAAACCTAGCACGACCAGAACACCACACGGGTGACTCCCAAGCACAATGATAACAAGGAACAAAGGCCAGGCACGCCCAAATGAGTAGGAATATGGAGGTGCCAGGTGCACCACATCGTGACACCCAAGTGCACGGCAACAGCTGCCAGGTGCACCACATCGTGACTCCCAAGTGCACGGCAACAGCTGCCAGGTGCACCACATCGTGACTCCCAAGTGCACGGCAACAGCTGCCTGGTAACAACACGTGACCCTGAACTCCCCAATAAACGAGGGTTTACAGTTCATTCAGGGAATCACGCAATCCAGAGCCAGTCGGAGTCATACTCAGGTCGAGTTTCAGGTCGGGGGGAGGACCCGTCTCCCCACCTGTACCAAGCCGTCAGTTAAGAGTCCCCAGCTGCTGAGCCTCCCACAGGTTATACGTGAATCATTGTCAGAATGGCCCATAGGGTGAAGTGTATTAATGTCATGTTTATATCTAGGTGTCAAAAGTTCATTCAGTTAACTAACAAATTGCTTGTATCTAATATTGGTGTATAGAAGACTCCCCCTAATACAGTATCATATATATTATTGATAACTATTGGGTCACGCTACCAACTTTCCTCACTTTACAATCCCTCCTACTATAAATCTACTATAACTCTCACTATATCTTTATTATGGTGCCAAATGTATCCATAGCAATGGTGTCAATGGATACCATTGCATTAGTGCCAAAAACAGTCATTACACCTGCATTGTCTTTATTCTTGCTGAACTTTATACCTGCTCAATCAATTGCAAACTTGTATGAAGCAAGCAGTCCACAAATTAACCCCCCCCCCCCAGCAAAATAAAAGAAAGAAAGACACAATTTCGCACACCTTAACCAAAGTGGAAGGTTAATATCATTATTCCACGGTAAAAAAATAACGAAGGATAAAAAGAAAAAAAACAGTAATCTGTATGATGGAGAAGGAGAGGAAGAAGTGGAGTGAAGTTAAGTAGACAGGAGAGAAGGAAAGAGCAAGTGAAGAAGCAAAGGACTGATAACTATGGAGAAGTGAAAACTGAAGAAGCTCAACTCACAACAAAGAGTGGAATAAATAAGTAGGTAACAACAGGTATGAAAGCAGCAGCAGGTAAAGTTTAGAAGCAGGACACAAGCGTCCGGGTATGACGTCGCCGACTAACTTCTGGCAGAAAAACATTGTCGTTTAGGTTCTGGTTGATGCACACGGCCAGGTGCTAATTGCCTTGATGTCCTACCAGGTGAGCTGACCCGCGAGTCACTAGCAGGGAGACCGTACCCAGGCGTAATTTATGTGTTTGTGTTTTGTTTGTATATGTGTTTTATTTGTGTTTGTATTGTGAGTGTTTAAAGTTATGTGCGGGTAAATGTATGAATATCTGTTCATAGGTGTGTGTGCGTGCGTGAGTGTGTGTGTGTGTGTGTGTGTGTGTGTGTGTGCGTGCGTGCGTGTGTGTGTGTGTGTGTGTGTGTGTGTGTGTGTGTGTGTGTGTGTGTGTGTGTGTGTGTGTGTGTAAATAGCGCACTACGAAAAAATACTTCCTCGTCACATTTCATTTTCACAAATTAGCAACGCAAATCCCACAGCACCACGTCCCTGAACACCACGTCCCAGCACCACAGGTCCCACAGCACCACAGGTCTCACAGCACCACAGGTCTCACAACACCACGTCCCTGAACACCGTCCCACAGCACCACAGGTCTCACAGCACCATAGGTCCCACATCACCACAGGTCTCACAGCACCACAGGTCTCCACAGCACCACAGGTCTCACAGCACCACAACACCACGTCCCACACAGGTCTCACAGCACCATCCACATCACCTGGTCTCCACAGCACCACAGGTCTCCGCACCACAGGTCTCACCAACACCGTCCCACAGCACCACAGGTCTCACAGCACCATGGGTCCCATCTCCCACAGGTCTCACAGCACCACAGGTCTCCACAGCACCACAGGTCCCACAGCATCACGTCCCTGAACACCACGTCCCACAGCACCACAGGTCTCACAGGTCCCACACCGTCACCACGTCCCACAGCACCACAGGTCTCCACAGCACCATAGGTCCCCACAGCACCACAGGTCTCACAGCACCACAGGTCTCACAGCACCACAGGTCCCACAGCATCACGTCCCTAAACACCACGTCCCACAGCACCACAGGTCTCACAGGTCCCACAGCACCACGTCCCTAAACACCACGTCCCACAGCACCACAGGTCCCACAGCGCCACGTCCCACAGCACCACAGGTCTCACAGCACCACAGGTCTCACAACACCACAGGTCTCACCACACCACAGGTCTCACCACACCACAGGTCTCACCACACGTCTTAAGCAGTTCAGCAGGATAGAACGAGGGATATCCATCATGTGTGAGTGTGAGGGAGTGAGAGAGACGGCGAGGAATATTAATGGTTGCCACCACCATCACTAACAACATCAACACCATCAGCAACACCATCATCAAAACCAACACCAATACCACCATCATCAACACCACCATCATCATCATCATTATTAACACCATTAACACCATCACGCCTCACACTAATAATAACTTACAACCCTTTAACAAGAGTATATTGCTCCCTACACATTCCCCTCCCTCACTCCCACCAACACCACCTCTCTCGTGAGCCACACCCTCTTGGTACTTCCTGAAACGTAAACAACAATAAACAAAAGTGATATGAAGGCATCAATAACATTAACCAACCAAACTGAGTGTCTGTCTCCCGCCACTTGGGGTCATCTGTTACTGCTGTAAGCGTTGGGAGGAGGAAGTGGTGATGCGCCATTAAGCGTATAAGGCGGGAGGGGAGTCGCGTCACCAGGGTGTTGGCAGCTAACAGGTGCTATGTGTTAGTTTATCATCGGATTGGCTTTAAGGACTGAGGCGCCTGTCAACGTCACCTCAGTCGGCTCCTTTCGTAGTCTTATGCCCGCAGCCTCAGGGTAGAGCTAATTAAATGATGATAAAATTCCGAATCTACTCCTATCCCCATTGGCACTGGGGCCGGTGTACCAAGGGCATCATCACGCTGGGCTGGGCAGCAAGGCGGGGGTTTATAGTCTATATGCCTCGGTGTACATAGTGTGATCTATGTTGGGGCATAAGAGATCATACGTGAATACAGACATTGTTTCACTGACAGACACTCGATCGTCTCGTCTAGCTTGAACATAAAGTGTGTTTAATATTATTGTGATTATATTGCCATTAAGGCACTGTCTTAATACACACGTCAGTGTCTCTTCTATATGCGCGTGCCGCCCTGTTGTTAAGTCGGCATCTTGTCGATCGTACGTTCCTTCTTCATGAATCATATATGTGCCTAATTCTATCTCTGCTAGGCCACGCTTGTTATTTCCGTACACATAACAAATAGTGTGGACATGTTTGGGGACTATTTGTCTGTGGGTTTTTGTGTGTACTTGTCACAGGTGTATACGCCATTATTACAATAATAAAGTAAGTTGTTGTACAGTACACCTGACGTTCTGTCGCCCAAAGGGAGAGATCCGCGGCTACACTCTATTCAGCGAAGCTCTCCATTCATGGCATCCCTGAGGAAGACTTGTACCCGGAACATCTAACAGAGGACGGACAGCTGGCTACAACTTCCCCCCATAGTAACGAAGGACTCGGCAGGAGGTTTAAAAAATTAATCGCCTTATTATTTTTGAAATATACATCATATACATTACCTCACGCACATCACCCTTGTGCGTAATGAACGAAGAAGCTAAGCGTTCGTAAGGTTATTTTTTAATACAATTAACACTATTTTACTTTAATAGCATTCTGCTCATTATAGTATTATGCTTTATTTTTAGTCTATATAATATTGTTCTACTTTAGGAAATTTTTCTTTACATAATTCTATTTTATCTCTTTAACAAATAAAAGGTACAGGAAGAGATCAAACTAGTCTCGTTGTTAAATCTATGCACCAAGTTGTTCCCTGAAGGTAGCAGAGGGATTTGAAGTGATTGAGGTTATAATTATGACATACACACAGTACTCTTGAGGTAGGGAGCTCCCCAGAGTGCTAGTTCGGAGGTAATAAGATAAGATGGTGGTAGTTAGGAGGAATTAGGAACTATCATTGACAGAGTGATAAGAGGGAAAATCATCCAGAACTAAGTTAACTCTGACACAAGGGAGAAAAGGAGAAAATAAAGGGATTACAGGATCGAAAGACCACGAAAGGATAATTTTGAAAACAAGGATCAATTCTAAACTGTGTCAAATGTTTTGGTGATGTCAGGAGTCACTGTAGAGGTGTAAGGGGTTCACCACTAGTCTATTGATAGCTAGACTTCATATAGTGTGTCCTATACGCCCTATCCTTGTTATTTTGACACGCTGCTTCCCTCGTACAGTACTTTCTTCCCTAACGCTAATTAATATTTTACTTACTATCACTCTAATAAATATCATATTAGGTAATATCACTAATAAATATACGTTTATTCAATGATTCTATTTACTATGGTATAATATATCCCTCTGTATAATATTAATGATAATTTCTAATGTTTTCGTCTAGCGTCGCCACCTCTCCGTCATAAACACGAGGCGTCCCTTCAACACACACTGATAATTGCCTCATTAATTACCGTAATGGCGAGGCTGTCTTCTCCCTCACCCTCCTCCCCCACCCTCCTACCCCTCTTCCCCCACCCTCCTCTCTCCTCCCTCACAGTGCTCGGGTGGCGTGGGGGTAAGGAGGAAGATCAGACACACCCCGTCTGATCTATCCTCCTTTCCCCCACGCCACCCGAGCAAAGATTGGGTGGCTGGGTGCTGACAGTGTGGGTGACTGAATGTTGACAGTGTGGGTGACTGGATGTTAACAGTGTGGGTGGCTGGGTGTTGACAATGTGGGTGTGTGTGTGTGGGTGTGGGTGTGTGTGTGTGTGTGTGTGTGTGTGTGTGTGTGTGTGTGTGTGTGTGTGTGTTGCACACAGGGTGGTGCAATGCGTCTAGAGTGGCAGCATTATGTTAATGTTAAGGTGCAAGCACTGCTTGCTTCCTCTCACTTTCAGCTACCGCCGCTGGCTAGCCCTCACGGCGAACAGGGAAGCAACTTGCATAAGTCCTCCCCTGCCAGTACACAGCCTCTTCACCATCAAGACTCCTGCTGTGTCTCCTCGTAGCAACAAACGGTAACTGGGTGCCTCGTTGGCCCAGGTTTGACCAGCAGAGAATTTCGAAGCAGAAGTGGGCCCCAGAGGGACGGCGCATAGGCCCACTGGCTTGTGGACACGTCCTGGCGCCTACCAACTACTGCCTCGCTGCCTTGGGGATTGACCTTTGGTAGATATGTACAAGGTTACGGGAGAAAACCCCGAACGAAAAATCTACGGTGGAGCCCCGCAACAGGTATACATGCTTACAGAGCTCCAACAAGACCCCAACGGCTGTATTGGAGGGAGAGGTGATCAACATGGTAACCCTACTACTACACCGGCGGATGAAGGCAATGCATTATGGACAGGCTAAGGCGAAACCCAACAAACTGGGCTCTTGGCACTCCATTGCAACTCTCCCTCTCCCCAGTCGTTGAAACACTTGTACCACTGGATCAGGAAAAAGGAGAGCCAAGATGTGTGGTCGCACCTTACGCTGCAACCACACATCTTGGCGTACCTAGGCGTAATTTATGTGTTTGTGTTTTGTTTGTATATGTGTTTTATTTTTGTGAGTATTGTGAGTGCTTAAAGTTATGTGAGGGTAAATGTATGCATATCTGTTCATAGGCCTCACCACATAAATCACCTCACGCGCAGTCATCATCCAGCTCGTCACACTTATCGTCATCAAAACCCCTATACCCCCAAAAGACCTATGGCGACGGACGAGTGGCGACGGGGACAGGCAGAGATGACTGCCGGGTGTCTCTCTCTCCACCTTCCTTCCCTTCTTTCCTTCTCTTACCATCTTCCTTAAAGCTATTCCTTACACTTTCCCTCACTCCCTCACCCCTTCCTTTTTTAAAGCTGTTCTTCCCTCCTTCTCTCCCTCCTTCCGTCCCTCCCTCCCTCCCTTCCCTTACCACTATACCTCTTCGCCCACTCTCTGACGTCCATTATTTACCATCTGCCAGAAACTGTCATCTTCTATTCCATATTTTTCAAAAGCTTCTTATCTTTTATTCGCGTGGATCCTTTGTGTGTGTGTGTATGTGTGTGTGGCTGTCACTTCAGTATCCAGAGATACTCCCGGATGAAGGAGAATGTTATTAAGGAAACTCGTGTTCAAGAATTACCGTGTGTAGAGAATGTGAGTGAATATTACCTTTGTCTCCCCAGCATATGAGATCTATCAGTCTTACAATGTGACAACAGACAATCTAAACATAACTGGATCCCATTCACACCCACCTAAACCCATTTACACCCAGCTGTATCCCACTTGCATCACGACTCCCCATGAATAACCCTTATACACCCACTTACGCCCCCGTACACCCGCCCGAAGCACCCACTACCACTCAACACAGAGGACCATCGCCAGAGTTATCAGAAATTCAGTAACTTTCAACACCACTCTCGGCTGCTCATGTTCAATTAACTATCTACCCTCCCTCCTACTCTTATCACCTTCCCTCCCTCTCCCATTCCTTCCCTGCCTCACTCATTCCTCCCCTCCCTCCCTCCCTTCATGGTTCATTTCGTTTCTTCTTCCATCATTCTCTCCCTTCCTTCCTCCCTCCCATCCCCTCCCTCCATCTCGCCCTCCCCTAATCCTTGCCATCCCATCTTTTTCCTTCACTCTCCCACTATCTCCTCCCGCCGATCCGTCACTCCTTCCTGCCTTCCTTCCTTTCTCTCTCTCCCGGTCCTCTCTTTCCCCATCCTCCTTCCTTTCTTACTTTCTTTCCTTTCCGCTTTTAAGTTCTCTTCCTCCCTTCCTCCTTCTCTACCCCCTCCTTCCCTATATCTCCCCGCTATCATACCCTCAGTTTACAGTTTCTTCTACGTGTTTTTTGAGACATATCCCTCGTACACACACACACACACACACACACACACACACACACACACACTAACATTATCTACCAGTTTTTTATGTCAGAAATAAAAACCGCAGTTTCAACATTTCTTCAACTAATTCCCTCAATAACACGAACTAACACCATATCAATATAGAACATAAAAATACATTATATATACAACACATCAGTTTTATTATACTTAAACAACAGCTCAGAAGGTCTATGGGGGTCAAAAGTTTGTTCTTTCCCAAACTGAAGCAGCGTCGACCCTAAATGAAATAAAACAATACACTCACACCCGCGTCAGTCAGGGTAAAAAAAGCTTCAGAGACTCATTCTCGTGACTCAGTTTCACCGCTTAAGAGGTTCATAAGGAAAGGAAAAGAATAGAATGATCGCCTCTAGAACGTACTGTAGGCCCTATATGACGTTCTATTCACATGATCCCAACAACATATTTTGAGGAAGAGGTTACTAGACTGTTGTGGAGAGTGATGGTATGGTTTGAAGGTGATTAGTTTATAAGATTGAGAGAGAGAAGAGGGAAAAATGAGAGGAAGAGAGAATAAGGTGGAAAAAAGAGTGAGAGTGAGTGAGTAAGGTGAGAAAAGAGAGAGAAATCGAGGGTAAGAAATAAGGAGAGAGTAAGAGAGAGAGAAAGAAAACAAGGTGGATAGAGAGAAGAAGACAAAGCACAAGGATGAACGGATAGACATATACAAAGGTGGGAAGAAAATATACAGAAAAAGAAGAGAAACAGAGAGGAGGAGAGTGAGAGAAAGTCAGAAAGAGAGCCAGAGAGAAAGAAATAAAGCCAGAGTGAGAGAAAGTCGTAGAAATAAAGGAGAAAGTCAGAGAAGGAGAGAGTGGAACCCACCAGGCAGGTAGTAGGTTCCTGTACACACAAGCCGCCTATAATAGCCAACAACTATACCGACACATCAAAGCTTCGCATCTCTTAAAATCCTGTTGTTTATCCATTTAGAAAAATTGGACAAGTAAATAGAGAGGATTTTCCTTTTTCCAAACGTGAATAAACTCAATTTAGACGTCAAAGCCGCTTTCTGTACAACAGAGGGATCTGTACAGAGTAAAATTTAATTTAACTCTTCTTTCTCAATAAATAAATAAATAATTATATATATATATATATATATATATATATATATATATATATATATATATATATATATATATATATATATATATATATATATATATATATATATATATATATATATATATATATATATATATATATATATATATATATATATATATATATATATACAGTGGGAGACAGATTGTGTAAAAACTAGTCTACTTCCTGCATTGCTCTTAGTGGAGGTATGTATTCAGTGTAAATTTTTTAATATAGTAAAAGTACAGTGCCTTGTACTGTATGTAATGTGGTTAGCTTTTCATAACATTGGTGGTGGCTTTGCAGTGTACTGTAATGTTAACAAAGAAAATACTATTGCTGTAAGTTTACTTAAACCTGCACTTGTTTTCACAAGTGTTAATTGTATTTTCTTTCTAACACGGTAAACTAGGCATTTGATATCTCGGAATTTCATATAATTCGGCACTTGTATGATCACAGGATTACTATTATAAAATAACTCGGAAATGCCAAGTTATATAAAATTATCTGAGAAAATATTGGCATATTTAGCCACGTAGGTAACTCTTAGTCAGTCTGGTGTTTGTTATTGTTGTGGTTGGGTGTGTTGCTGGCTCACTCCACCCAGTACATGGAAGTGGGAAGGGAGGGTGCTGTAGCACCCCAATGTTTTGGGTATAAAGTTATACATTGCACCACAGAGTATCTAGGGTGCCAGAATTAATATTCAACACTCCTTGGTAAAATTTGGTTCCTGCGGTACTAACCCACTAACACCCATCAACCTCCCCCATTCATGATACCCGAGGCACCGACTCTATTCAGAGATAGTGAAGAAAACAAATTAAGTAAGATAGTAGTGACTAGTAACGATGTTAGTAAGCAAATAGACAAACTAAAGCCTAATAAGTCACCTGGTCCCGATGAGATATTTGCCAGAGTATTAAAGGAATGTAAGGAAGAGCTTAGTATGCCCTTAGCAAAGTTGTTTAACATGTCCTTAAAAACAGGTGTAGTACCAGAATCCTGGAGGATAGCGAATGTAATACCGATTTTCAAGAAGGGGGATAGATCACTATCCTCTAACTACCGCCCAATCAGCCTAACATCAATAGTAGGCAAATTACTGGAAGCAATCATTTCAAACTCTATTCGAAATCACCTGGAGAAGCACCGATTGATCAATGATTCCCAGCATGGCTTCACAAGCGGACGTTCTTGCCTAACTAATCTATTAACATTCTTTTCATCAGTTTTCGAATCGGTGGACGAGGGGCACAATTATAATGTGGTATATCTCGACTTTAGCAAAGCCTTCGACAGAGTCCCCCACGAAAGACTAATTAGAAAGGTAGAAGCTCATGGCATCAAAGGTGACATCCTTAAATGGATTAGGGCGTGGTTACAGGACAGGAAACAGCGAGTGAGCATTAACGGCACTAAGTCCCATTGGAGTTCCCCAAGGCTCAGTACTTGGACCATTATTATTTATTATATACATAAACGACATAGATATCGGCATAGACAGCAACATAAGTAAATTTGCTGATGACACTAAAATAGGACGTGTTATTAAATCTGACGAGGACTCCGCAAAACTACAGGAAGATCTAAACAAATTTTTCGAATGGTCTGAAAAATGGCAGATGAAATTCAATGTGGACAAATGTAAAGTACTCAGTATAGGAGATGTAAACAGGGAAACCAGATACCAGATGAACAACGATGCCATAGAGAAATCCGACTGCGAGAGAGATTTAGGAGTAATGATAAGTAGGAACCTTAAGCCAAGTAAACAATGTGTTTTTGCTCGTAACAAGGCTAATAAAGTACTTGGGTTCATACAAAGGAGTGTTAGTTACAAGACTAGCGAGGTCATCCTAAAACTGTATCTTGCTCTTGTGAGACCACACCTGGATTACGCAGTTCAGTTCTGGTCACCGTATTACAGAATGGATATAGAATCCTTGGAAAGAATTCAGAGGAGAATGACAAGACTAATCCCGGGCATTAGGAACCTTGAGTATAGAGACAGGTTAAAGCATCTTAATTTGCACTCCCTCGAGAGACGTAGAGCGAGGGGCGACCTGATAGAGGTGTACAAGTGGAAGGCAGGGCTAAACAAAGGGGACATTACAAAGGTACTCAAACTATCCAACCAGGAGCGAACTCGTAACAATGGTTTTAAATTAGACAAATTTAGATTTAGGCGGGAAATAGGTAAACACTGGTTTGGAAATAGAGTGGTGGATGAATGGAACAAGTTACCAAATATCATCATTAACTCGATAGTGCAGCATAGGTTGGTCTACATGAGCAATAGTTGGTGTAAACGGACAGCCTAGTATGGCCAATAGGCCTGCTGCAGTTTCCCTCCATTCTTATATATATATATATATATATATATATATATATATATATATATATATATATATATATATATATATATATATATATATATATATATACTGGTACTCACCCCTGAAGATGTGAATTACACGAAAGCGCTTGGGAACTTCGTGTTTTCTTGTCAGCATCACACACACACATTAATATATATGTATATATATATATATATATATATATATATATATATATATATATATATATATATATATATATTGATATCATTACGGAAAAGGGAAACAACGGAGCACCGTTGTTTCCTTTTCCTGTGATTTTATCAAGATTTATCTTTTCCACGTTTTCATTGTCTAAGAAATATATATATATATATATATATATATATATATATATATATATATATATATATATATATATATATATATATATATATTTATATATACACAGAGTGTGTGTGTGTGTGTGTGTGTGTGCCCGTGGCACCACTGACATGATCTTTGCTGCCCACTGCAGTGTCCTGCACAATGGCAAGCAGTCTGAGTTCTTACCCATCCATTCCTTACTCGTGCTAGTGCCAATTTAGCCGGCGAAGAGACATCGAGTACCGGATGGAGGGCCCTTTCAACATAAGACGACTCCAAGCTGGAAAAAAAGATGTCGGCAGCTTCCATTACTGAACTTCAGTATGCAGACGACGTCACCCTTGTCGTTCACACTGAACGCGACCTACAGGATATCCTGAACACCTACGCAGATGCGTATGCACACTTCGGCCTGCCCCTGATTCAGACACACTTCCACCATTCATCCATCTTAACGGTACTACCCTCTCTAATGTTACCCACTTTCGATATCTCGGCTCCCACCTGTCCACGACTGCGGACATCGATGAAGAGATTCAACATCGGATCAGATGTGCATCTCAAGCCTTTGGCAGACTCCGTACCCGTGTCTTCAGCTGTAGGGAGCTGAAATTGTCTACACACCCTTCTATATGGCAGCGAGACATGGGTCACTTACAGGAGGCACCTCAAGACACTTGAAAACTTTCACCAACGTAATCTACGTTCCATCCTCCGAGTTCGCTGGGAAGACAAGAGAACAAATGCCAGTATTCTCGCTCACACCAACTGTAGGAGCATCGAGGCTACCATTATCCATGAACATTTACGCTGGACTGTCCATGTTACGCGCATGAACGACAGTAGACTGCCAAAGCAGCTACTTTACAGTCACCTAACGATTAGTAAACGTAACGCTGGCGGACAACTGAAAAGGTATAAGGAGAGTCTTAAGAATAACCTGAAAAAGTGACAAATCGACCCCCTCACCTGGGAGACGATTACTTCACACCGTAACGCTTGTAGGAACAACACACAAGAAGTTGTCAATACTTTCGAGTTAGCCCGACTGCTTACTGATTCAGACAAGCGCCAGCAAGACGCTGTCGCCGCCCCTTCCGCACTAGTTGTAGCCCCCCACAAATGCAACATCTGTGAACTACCCTGCCGGTCCCGTATCGACCTCTCTAGTCACCTCCTTAATAACTCATATTGTATCATAGTTGGATGATCGTCATACTCGGATCCGAGTGACTGCAAAGTAGTAGTAGTAGTAGTAGTAGTAGTAGTAGTAGTAGTAGTAGTAGTAGTAGTAAGGGACCTTACAGCAAATATGCTGACGGAAATCTGCCGGGATGTCATGGTAGAACCGCCCCTCCTTCCAATGGATGGTAAGATCTTCCAACATAGGACTTCAAACACATCTAACGAAGCCCGTGTTGACGTCAGTGCTCGAGGATTCTGGACGCAGGGACAGCGAGCTTTCTTCGACATCAGGATTTTTGATCCCATGGCCGCATGTCACCGTAACCTAGCTCTCGATGCTGCACATAGGAGGAACGAGAACGACAAGATAAGGGCATATGGAGAGAGAATCCAAAACGTTGATCAAGGCAGCTTCACTCCTCTAGTGTTCACAACCTCTGGTGGATGGGCCTGGCAGATGTTTCTGGCCGACTCTGCGGAGTTGATCTCTCGAACAGAAGCTGTGTTGAGCCCAGAAGTTATGTTACAGGCCTGATGAGATGTCGACTGTCCTCTCTCCTTAGGTCGGTTTTGCTCTGCCTCAGGGGAACGAGAGCATCGGCCCCAAAGCCGACAACAGTTGCAGATATTGACTATGAGGCAACAGTCACTGAATGCCGCATAGATCTGCGGCTCAACTAATTTAACACAGATAGGATAGCTTCTTATTTATTAGGATATTTAATATTAAGGTAAATAAATGGTGGGGAAGGTGTGGCTATTGGGGGAGGCTGGAGGCCACGTTAAAAAAAAAAAAAAAAAAAAAAAGTAGTAGTAGTAGGTGTGTGTGTGTGTGTGTGTGTGTGTTGTTATTTAGCATATACAAAAGGTCATGGTATTAACAGTGTATTACCACGTCTAGGCAACATACAGAATCTCATATGTCAAGCTTACATCATTAGCTCGTCAACCTTCTCCTGACATATGTTGGCCGAGAATAACAAGTAGATGAATACTGTCGGACCTGACCTGACCTGACCTGACCTGACCTGACCTACGAGTAACGTAATATAACCTAACCTAACCTAACCTAACACACTGTAAATTGACCAACAGGACAATAAAGCCCCAATATGACAACATTAACCTCTTTGTATTAAAAAAGGACAGTTTGTGTTAGGTTAAGAGAACCATCCACATTCCATTTACTTTTTACTCAGTATCATTGTGTTTTCCATTACCGACCACTGACCTTTTACCTAACGTAACAGAGTCAGTAAAACATTTCTGGCATTTGTTTAATTTAGAAATCTTAATATTTTTCGTCGTTCACCACAGCAATTTGTCCCAAGGTATAAATACAATTACAGGTAGAGCAGAATGGAGGGCACCAGACGCCCCTTTATAGTAAAACTTGGAGAACCTGAAGGAAGAAGACGAATAGGAAGACCTGAAGGAAGGAGATGAATAAGAAAACCTGAAGGAAGGAGATGAATAAGAAGACCTGAAGGAAGGAGATGAATAGGAAGACCTGAAGGAAGGAGATGAATAAGAAGACCTGAAGGAAGGAGATGAATAGGAAGACCTGAAGGAAGGAGACGAATAGGAAGACCTGAAGGAAAGAGATGAATAAGAAGACCTGAAGGAAGGAGACGAATAGTGAGAAGTTCTAAGGAGGTGGCAGGATGACATCAAGGGAGAGAAGGTCCTCTTTTTCGGCATGACTGATGATGAGTGGCTGAAGGCTGCACAGGAGGGAGAGGGAGGGAGAGAGAGAGAGAGAGAGAGAGAGGCGTGGAGGGACTTCGTGAGAACGGTGGAGAGTCGTCAGGCCCAGGGGAGCTATAAGAGTGAGAAGTTAATGTTTATAATCTCTCTCTCTCTCTCTCTCTCTCTCTCTCTCTCTCTCTCTCTCTCTCTCTCTCTCTCTCTCTCTCTCTCTCTCTCTCTCTCTCTCTCTCTCTCTCTCTCTCTCTCTCTCTCTCTCTCTCTCTCTCTCTCTCTCTCTCTCTCTCTCTCTCTCTCTCTCTCTCTCTCTCTCTCTCTCTCTCTCTCTCTGTGTGTGTGTATATTAAGCTATCTCAGATGAATTTTTCCGAACGTCAACTCAGACAAATCAATGAAAACCGAAAGTAAAGTTAGGAGGGAAGAGGAAGGACAGATTAAAACACGAGAGTAAACTTGATTAAACAGGAGTGCAAGGATGGTCTTAATTCTCCAGCAGGGCAGAAGTGGAAAAGAAAAAAAATACTTGGAGCCTCACACTCTTCCTCGTCTCACCACTCTCCCTCTCGCCTAGACACAGCCTCAAGGACTCTCACCCTCGCTTTCCTTCAACTAAATTTCTTGACTTCTTCTTCTGGTGTGTGTCGCAGTAGTCTCAGGTTACCCAAGCTCCTACTACTTGACGCTTCACTCCGGCGTTTATTGGATCAAGGAGCTAAGGAGAGGATGGCACTTGATGTCTGTGTATACTTAAAGCCTAAGTGAATGTCAGCAAGGTCTTGACATATTGGCAGGGCTTTGCTTTAAAGAGAGTTACATCTCAGGTTTCATTTACTTATACAGGGTATCTGAAGGATTTGAGGTACAAGTAGTCGAAGGATTTTAGCAACTGGGCGAGTTTTTTTTATTTCTGGATTTCTATAATGAATCGATTTCGTTGAAGGTTTAGGAATAAGGAATAAGTTAATGTGTTTGACTCTTAATAAACTTTGCTAAACTTCATGTGTTGGTGCGGGAACTGAAGAATTGACTCTTTTTAATGAGAAAATATCAAACAGCCATCTAATTAATTATCGATGAAAATAAACCGTTACCATTTAAATTTTGGCCACAAGGAAGAGTGTTACGAATTTTGCACGAGGTTTGGTGGGTGGGTGGGTGGGTGGGGGTGTGTGTGTGATGTGTCTTGTGTGGCTACCAACCACTGCCTGCTGCCTTGCGGATTAACCTTGGTAGGTATAAGGCCACGGGAGTAAACCCCGAATGAAAAATCTGTGGTGGAACCCCGCATCAGGCAGACATGCTTATAGAGCTCCAGTAAGACCCCAATGGTGGTGTAGGCGGAAGAGGTAACGAACATGGGAACCCACCGACTACACCGGAAGGCGAAGACAATACATGGTGGACAGGCTTCTAAGGCGAAGCCCAACAAACAGGGCTATCGGCAGTCCATTGCAGCTCTCCCTCTCCCCAGTCGTTGCAACACTTGCACCACTGGATCAGGAAAAAGGAAAGCTAATATGTGTGATTGCAGCCTGTGCTTCTGCCTCACCACATAAATCAACTCACGGGCAGCCATCTTCCAGCTTATTATACTTCTCAGCATCGTCAAAACCCCTATACCCCCAAAAGACCTATGGCGACGAACTAGTGGCGACGGGGACAGGCAAAGATGACTGCTGGGAGTCTCTAGTCACAATTCTGAACGTGGGCGGCATAGATAAGATGGTCGTTTATGCACTGGGATTTAGATAGCAGTGCAATCCGGTCCTGGTTATGCGACTGAGCAGCCCTTTCGAGGAGCCACTCTGCTCACACTACATGGGGAAGGGGCTAAAAAAGGTACCCTAAACAGTATGCCTAAAGAGCCAACCTGACTGAGCAACCGCACCCAGTAAGGTCATCCTCATAATTTGTTGTTGTCGTAGAAGTAGTCTTTATATGATAATGATAATATTGAGTAAACCACAGAGTCAAGACAATCAATGAAAAACTACTCACTCCTTCAAAATATCATCCATTAAATATTTAAAATACAACTGTATATAATAAACAAGTGAAGGATGTACAGTATTGGCCATGAAAGTCAATCATTCATCTTGACTAACTCTAGAAATATAAGTAACGTCAATGTTTTTGTAGCACTTTTTATAACCCCTGGGTACTTTCCCTGGTCACAGCTATTCACCTCTTTCTCCCTGTATAGTGTCAAGTTTCTCCCGGTAGGACACATGTACATGATATAAGCACCGATTATCCTGAAAAAAAAAACCCAGCTTCTGAGACCTTGTATAGGGAATTCTTAATATTTTCGTGGTTGTGGCAGTGAAGATTTATAACGTTGCTTCGTTTTTTTTGTATTTTCCAGTGTTTCTCGAGTATATTTATTACGACGTGTGTTTTTTCTGTTTTCTTTTATATATTGAAATATTTCTTAAAGTTAAATGTGACTTTCTGAAACAATAAGTTAGTTATTAGGTACGTATTATATCTTCATCTAATGTCAGTTATTTCTTACCTTTTAATTTTAATTTTAGTAAAAAATATATATTATTTTGTATACTCTTAAATAAAACTTTGTATATCATATTTTTCTTCGCATTACAAATTCTCAATATATTTCTGTTTACCGAATACTGGGTTTTATTTACTGCCTGTGGACTTTGTTTTTTTACCTTATATCTCTTATTTTTATGGAGGTTTTTCTTGTCATATAATTGGTATATATTTTTTGGTTCTGGTGAATATTGCTGTGGTGTTGCCAGAGAAAAGGTGTAGGAAGGGGAGGGCGTGGTGGTGGGGAGGGAGTGGTGGTGGGAGGTTTTGGGTGTGATGGTGAGGAGGTGTGGGGAGGGGAGGCGTGCTGTGGGTGGGAGGTGTGGGGAGGGGAAGGCGTGCTGTGGGTGGGAGGTGTGGGGAGGTGAAGGTGTAGTGGGGGTGGGAGGTGTGAATAGCGGAGGATGTTGTAGAGTTGGTGGAGAGGTGTGGGAGGGCTACAAACATTCTCACCGCGACAAGAACGGGTACGCACACATGTAGTAGAGGCCGGTGTCGGGTTCCTCTATATCAGTGAACTGAGTATGTACAGTCGGGTCAAAAGTTCGCTTCCGCCCAAAATGAAGATGAATCACTCATGGTACGTCAATTTGGACACGCATTCCCATAACTTAGTTTCACCACAGGAGCGAACTTTTGTCCCCAACTGTACATGAATATCATGCTGCCTGGCCTAACAAAGATTGTATCAATAAATTCTTAATTGTTGATAAAACTTCGTTGTTGAAGCGCAGTAACAACACAACAGCAACAACAGCTCTACCCTACAAACGGCAAAAAATCTGGCGTCTTATCAGATAATTGTCACTGCCCAGTCTTGAAATATAAAGAAACCAGACCATGTATCTTCAACCACGTTATTGATATTGAAACAGTTTATTTAGCCAGAAGAACACAGGCGCAGTCGATAAAAATAACAATATTAACATGGCTGAGCCAGAGCGCTCTTGAAGGCACCTGATATATACTGTACCTGTATATTTATCTGAAGGAAGTATTATGTAACATTTAGTATCATTTGGAATAGTACAGGTACACATAGCATGGTGGTAGTAAGAACATCAGAATGTTACCACGGTTATCACTTCGTTATTTATTCATTGTATTTACAGTATTTTACGTGCTTTTTTTAAAATTATATTATAAGTATATACATACTATACAGTGAAATTGATATATGATAAGGGAGGGAAGCAGTACAGCATGGGTTTTATTAAGGTGGAACATGTTCAGCCGTGGGACATGACCAAACATGGCAGGTTTTCCCCAGGTACTCTGGTTTCCTCCTGTACTAACACTAGACAATAAAGGTCATAACAAAGTAACATAGAACAGAACAACCGCCCGAACGACTAGTAAGCTGATAAGTAGTGAAATGATGATTTAAATTATACTAAGTGATGCAATGGAAATAATTTAAAAACTATTTATAACAGAGAAATTATCCAGAGATTACCTGAAGGTAAGAGATATTAACAGCTTGAATATCGGAAAATGATTACTTAAAACTACAGTTATTTATCAATTTCCTTGATTCTAAAATGATTAATATCTTTGACCGAGTGTTGTCAAGGGTGGGGAGGGAGTGTGGTGTGCCTCTGTCTATAACATCTGATAGTCTTAACATGTCACACATCCTGCCTCGCCCAATCCCTGTATCCCTCCTCCACCACTCCCCTTTGAGGTCGGACTTCGTTGTGGTGCAGTGTGGCTCACGAGTCGACCCTTTCACCACACTTACTTACACACCCACAACCTAATCTAACCAAATTTAATCTAACCAAACTTAACCTAAACTTACTCAACTAACTTCCCCTAACCTAATCTAACCTAATATTACCTAATCTAATCCGACGGATAAAAAACCTATCCTGTTGTTACACACTTTATTAAACACACACACACACACACACACACACACACACACACACACACACACACTTGCAACTACAACAAGCACAGAATAAGTAACAAAAGCTCTCCTGTCAACAAGTTCGAACACAGAAACAATCGTAGCTACAAAAACAGTCACACTCGCTAACAGATACAAGTATAAACACATATTTTTACAGACTTAAAGACCTTCGCGGTTATAAAGACAGAACCCTACAGTCTCGCGGCTACAAGCACACACCTTCAACATCACAGCTATAGGAACAGAGAAGATAGCGACAGCATACAATACTTGCAACAGTGACAGCAAAAATATTCTGCATTAAACTTGTATCAGGAAGTCGGAAGAATCTAAACTGCTTTTCCAAACTCGGCAGAACCTTACAAGTTTTCCATTTAAAATTCGGAGATGTCGTTTTATCTTTTATTTTCTCTTCTTTTACTTTTTCTTCTTTATTCGTTTACTTTTCTATGTCTTGCTTATTTTCCTGATTTTTCATTCTGCTTTTACTTTTGCTTCTTTCTTCTTTTCCTCCATTCTTTTTCTTCTTCCTCATTTTCTTTTTTCCGTCTTCTTTCTCCTTATCCTTCTTGTTCTTTCTTCCTTTCCTTCTTCTATAGTAACAAACACCCACACACTCTACCAACACTGACAACAACACACTCTACCAACACTGGCAACCACACACTCTACCAACACTGACAACCACACACTCTACCAACGCTGACAACCACACACTCTACTGGCAACCACACACTCTCACCAACACTGACAACCACACACTCTACAACAACCCACACACTCTACCAACACTGCAAACACCTCTACCAGCACTACCACACACACTCTACCAACACTGGCAACCACACACTCTACCAACACTGACAACAACACACTCTACCAACACTGGCAACCACACACTCTACCAACACTGACAACCACACACTCTACCAACACTGACAACCACACACTCTACCAACACTGACAACCACACACTCTACCAACAGTTCCACAGACGGGTGCCAAAAATGGGTCATCATGTGAAGTCATTAGTCTTCATCAGTGCCTCCGGCCCGAACGTTCACACCTAGATATTGACAGAGGCGGAGGGCTCGTTCACAGTCCTCGGGCATCACCAGTGACTCCCTGCAGTGCCAAGGACCGCAGGCATCATCAGTGACTCCCTACAGTGCCAAGGACCGCAGGTATCATCGGTGACTCCCTACAGTGCCAAGGATATAATGCATCATCAATGACTCCCTACAGTGCCAAGGACCGCAGGTATCACCAGTGACTCCCTGCAGTGCCAAGGACCGCAGGCATCATCAGTGACTCCCTACAGTGCCAAGGACCGCAGGTATCATCGGTGACTCCCTACAGTGCCAAGGATATAATGCATCATCAATGACTCCCTACAGTGCCAAGGACCGCAGGTATCATCAGTGACTCCCTACAGTGCCAAGGACCTCACGCCGGACGAGGGTTTCATAGTGGTGGTGGTAGCGGGACTATTATTGTTGCTGCTACCCTTCCAACGCCTCGACGTTCTCTCCCTCCCCTCTCCATCAACGGGCGCCTCAACTGTACGTTTGGGGACTGTATGCTCGACAAATAGCGTCACCGTCACCATATTTTCTACCACAGGTTGACCACAGTTCTACCAGAGTTTAAACCATAGTTAAACCACAATATCTACCATAGATCTACCACAGTTTTAACCATAATCCAACCATAGCTTTTACATTCAACCACAGTTTTAACCATAACTTTTACCACAGTTCTGACTCCACCCATCATGCGTATACCATCTTAATCAATGGTTTCTTCTATTTGGTAAACTTTTTGAATCGGTGTTAACTAATCTCCCCTCCACAGACAGACAGACAGACAGACAGACAGACAGACAGAATTAAAATACACACACAACAGTAATACAGCATTATGACACCATCGACCAAATCATAGAGCAGTCAAATTATATTATAATATAACCTCAGAACATCTACACTATTACCTGGACATAGGTGAACCCGAGGAAGGAACAGCCCAAGACTCAGAATTGATAATTGGTCATTGAAACATTCATGAAGTTCCACCTCACCATCCCTCTCCCACACCTTAGCTCCCATGTGTAGGTAACTAAATGTATCTGGCTACAAGGCGTATAAATGTCTCCTTAAACAATATAAATTGACAACAGTTGAGTTCTCCACGCGTATTGTTTTAGTATCGAGTGTTACTCAACCATGCCACAAACCATTCAGCCGTACCAGTCAACTATTCAACCAGTACCGGTAAGTTAGTTTAGTTAGCCAGCCAGCCAGTCAGCTAGTTAATAAACATTTCTGTGCTGAGTCAAATCGCCTGGTGTTATCCGAGTAAAATATTAACAATGGCGTCCCCGCAGTGAAGGAGTTAACCCATCCTCCTACTGTACCAACCAACCCATTCAGTCAGTCAGTTCACCAGCCCCCCCATCCACCCACCCATTCAGCAGGTCACCAGCCAAGCTCCCCGGTAGGTCTTCAGTTGTTGCTACGATAATGAAGCTCCCGAGTTGTACTTCTGTGTATGATGAAGATTCAGAGCAACACCACCACCCTAGAAAATTCAACCTCCTCCTCCTCTTCTTCTTCCCCCTTCTCCTCCTGCTCTTCCCCCTTCTTCTTCCTCCTTCTTCCCCTCTCCTCCTTCTTCCCCTCTCCTCCCCTTCTCCTCCTCCTCCTCTTACTCCTCCTCCTCCCGTTGAACCACCGTGACCTCATCAACCCTTAACAACCTCAACACGATTATGTAGCTTCGTTATACCACCGTCGGCCACCAGATTCCCGACGCTCGTTAACCCTCCCAGCGCCCACTCTACCATTGATCCAACCCCCGGTAAACAATTAGGACAATTTGGTGACGAGAAAGGGAGAATGAGAAGAAGAAAGGTAGGGAGGGAGAAAAACGTGAAAGAGTGGGTGTGAGGAAGAGAGAAAGAGAGAAGAGGGAGTGGGGGAGACGGAGTGAGGGAGAGAGAGTTAGGAAAGAGGAGTTATGAGAGAGTGTGAGGTAGGGAGGGAGGGGAGAGAGGAAGAGAGGCGTCAATCATGGGTAACAAACTACGTTCCCTCCATTCCTTCCTTCCCTCCCTCCCTCCCTCACCCCCACTAAAGTCTATAGGTTCTCATTACAACCTTCCCACCAGTCATGTTGATAATCTCCAGTTACTTCCGCCCTACTGGCCACTCACCAATTTTGTTGACAATGTCCACTTACTATTATTTCTCAAGCCATTTACACGTACTAGTCCCTCTTGACAGTCTCCAGCTAATTCCTTCACCCACGTTACTTCCATCCTCCACTTACTACTATCCCATCTGTTAATGAGGACCCTCGACGCCAATTACCATTCCTGGAGAGAACATCACGCGATAGTGGTGACTGATCCTCCCTGGACGTGAGAGAATATCATCGATGGTATAAACCGAAAAGTCCAAAGTTCAATTTCGTGTTGTCAAAATATAGATATTGAAATGCTTCTCAAACTGTTGCATCGTTATATAAGAATTTTTTCTTCATCATACTGGACTTATCGGTTAAGGTGAAGTGTTGTAGACTGGATCGTGCAAGAGTAATCTAAGATGGAACTCATTACATCAAAGTTACTTCCCAGAAATAGTGCTTTAAAAGAGAGTTTATCTCAAGAACTGTAAGGTCGTAAGGGTTACCTCTGCTGGAGAAGACAAGACAATGTTTGTTTATCTTCTCTTCCTAAATCATGTTATCAGGGAGTGAACGATAAAGCCAAACTCTATTGACTGTTCGTGCTACCAAGGTTTCTTTGTTATTTTTTGTTTATAGGAAGACTGTGACGGTAGACACTTGTAGGACCTAGAGCCATCAGGGTGTGTTGAAGAAATCTGTGAGGACACTTTCAGCAGCATTACGACAAAAACACTCCTGTCAGCCAGATGTCTCTTGTAAGCTACTGAACACTCACTTAACCTAACCTTCTCTGCAAACCTTCGTTACTCCATAGTGTCTGCCACTTGCCTGTGACTACGTTCTCTATCACCTGAAGAATCTGCACCCCAGCTTATTTCACCTAAAGATTAACCACCCTAACCTAACCTAACCCCCAAATAGTATTAGGGTGGTTAACCTTTAAGTAAAATAATTTGGGAGGCAGATATTTCAGGTGATCCGATTTTTTTCATCCAATCTTCACGTGTGCTATTCATAAACACCTCTCATTGCTTCCAATTTCCTTATATTTTATTCCTATGTTTTTTTTTCTTATTCTAAATTTAAAGTCTATTTCTCCATTAGAAACACTTTCATGTGATTTCATCCGACTCCTTTCTCCTCCAGACACTCGTAACGCCCCGTAGAAAAACTTTCCACTTTATCCGCCGCCATCACTGCCCTCCAAGACGCTCTCTCTATCCTGGTATCTGAAAATCGTTTTACGGGGAGTGGCCGCTAAGGTACTTGTTGGCCACCTCACTGTTACCCTAGGCAGGGAGTTTCCTCTCCCACACTACTCTCTCTCTCTCTTTCTCTCTGTTTTGCTTTTCCTTCCAAGCTTGATTTCTCTCGAGTTAATCTCTCTTTTTTCCGCTTCCCTTACTCTCCCTCTTCCATTACTCTCTCTAATTCCTTAATCTCCCTCTTTCCTTATTCTCCCTCTCTAACGCCTGGCAATCTGTTATAAATTACCCCAGGAATCAAATAAGAGATTCCAGCTAAGTTCCTACGAAGAATTTATCCACATACTTTACCAAGTTTGAGTATGACGTCACACTCGAGCTGCCTGCCTATCATGAGGGGTCAGATCTGGTCAGGGGACACGTCTTAAGTGGGATGATATTTGGAGGAGTTTGTAGAGATGTCTTTCCAGGATATGTTTAATATTTTATACCTCTCCTAAATAATTTGTCTGGTGACGCTAATTTGGTCAATAAATGTAAAGGGGCGAAAGGGGTCGTTGGCTCTTTGTTGAAACTCCTTTAGATATAACTTCAATACCATGAAATATTTGCCTTAGTCGGTGAGGTTGAAACCTCGATCAATCGTCAACATCCAACCGATTGAATCACTAACTTGAAGATATTAACAGGGATGATGCACCAGGAAGATGTCCACCGGAGGGAAGTTTAGTAAATACTTGAATTTTTCATTTTTTTTTAATTATTTATCTAAATATTTTTGTATTAATGAATCTCTTCTGCAGTGGTGTTATGCTTACCTGCCCCGAAAATATTATATAAAATGTTTTAAAGAAATGTATACAAACTGCCTGACAGATTTTCTTGGCGATCGCGTGAATGTTTATATTACCACAGCAACATTGTCCTCACATGTTGATGTGAGGACAATGTTGGTGTTGTAGTAATACAAGCTGGGTCATGGAGCTCGTTAACTCAAGGTGTGGTTGTTGTGTTGGCGATAGCTTCTACACCTTATAACAAATTCACGCCTTGATGGTCCTCGAGCCGGCCATCCTCGTTAGACGTGGGGCAACTAAAAAAGAAAAAAAACAAGCATTCGCGCGCGCGCGTGCGTGTGTAATAATAATAATAATAATAATAATTAACGGTTTATTGAAAAAGTTCTGCAGCCCGAAGGCTGAAAATATACAATGGGCATAAATGACTTATTACATACATTGGTGGTTTAACAAAAGCCTTCATTAGAGAAAGGTGAAGGAACATACAGTGAACATACAGATTAATGTAGGTGTTGAACAGCAAACACGTAGTGTAGTAACTCCCTCCCAGATGGTGTTAGGAGGGACCTCACGTGGTGTAGTAGTTCCCTCACAGATGGTGTTATGAGGGGCCCCACGTGGTGTAGTAATTCCCTCACAGATGGTGTTATGAGGGGCCTCACGTGGCGTAGTAATTCCCTCACAGATGGTGTTATGCGGGGCCTCACGTGGTGTAGTAATTCCCTCACAGATAGTGTTGTGCGGGGCCTCACGTGGTGTAGTAATTCCCTCACAGATGGTGTTATGAGGGGCCTCACGTGGTGTAGGAATTCCCTCACAGATGGTGTTAAGAGGGGCCTCACGTGTGTGTGTGTGTGTGTGTGTGTGTGTGTGTGTGTGTGTGTGTGTGTGTGTGTGTGTGTGTGTGTGTGTGTGTGTGTGTACATTTTTGAGATACCGAATGCAAATACCACGAAATTATATCCACATCAGGTATTTCCGTAGTATAGGAAGCTGGGAGCCCGCCATCTGTACGTGAACTAAACGCCTCAAATTTTCGATATGTCACAAGAGATGATATCATTACGAACATCAATATAATATTATATTTACCTTCGGAGTTGACGAGTCTTGTCTCTCTACAGAAACAATATTCCCAAACCTGGATATTTTCACAGAGAAAAAGTAAAGCATTTCACTCTACACTGAGGAAAGGTTGAAAATGAAATCCCATACTTAACTTGGTGTAGGGGATCCAATCCATATTGCAAGGAGATAGAAGGGAATCTGATCCTTTATCGAAGGTGGGATTGGGGATCAGAGCCCATATTGCAAGTAGGCTAGGGGATCAGAACCCATTAGTCACGGAGGGAAACCTTGGATTTTGCTCTCCCCTTTTTATAACTTTTCTAATAACTAAATGAATCCTACGAGTTCATAAAGGATTGTAAAGCGAAATGTAGTTACACACTTTTTAATATTTTTTCTTCACTGTGTAGCAAGTATGATGTATACTGTATAGTCTGTATGATATGTTGCTTAATATGTATGTTGTGTATAATGGTATGATGATAAAAGCAGAAATTTACATTAGGTTATAAGGAATCAGTTATGTCTCCCCCTTGCAACCAGGTTTTATAGAATATTTTCAGCATTACAGAAAAAATAAATTAAATTACATCTATCACGTATGTTGATTTGTGTTTGTATAACTAATTACTACATAAATTATATATGTTTAATTAATATATCTCATTTCTCTACTGTAAAAAAATAAAATTCTTCTAAATACTGTACGTGACTTTTTTCGGCGATATGACAGCTAAAGAGTAGAGTAAGCTATTAAGGGTGGTGAATAAACTATTTTTTTCAGTAGTATAAAAACGAAAAATTAAATAGCGTAATATGTATCAACGTTTGTCTACATATTATATATCTAGTCTCGTGCTATTGTTTTCATAATTTATTTAGGTGACTCAACAACTAAGGACCTTCAAATATTTTTTCATCTTGAGTCTCTCTCTCTCTCTCTCTCTCTCTCTCTCTCTCTCTCTCTCTCTCTCTCTCTCTCTCTCTCTCTCTCTCAACAAGGTCCTACAAAAGTTTGAAGCCAATAACCCTCCTTGTTATCTGCTGCCATGTAAACAAAACGACTTTTTTTTTTTTTAGGATCCTCGTATAGGTAAAGATTCGTTAATTGTATAACACCGCAGAAAATTGCCCAAATTCTCTCTAACGAAGGTCGAGGGCTTTTGTTGAGGACAATACTGAGCTCAGGAAGTTTACTCTCTTGTTGAAGTAAAAAAAAAATCATCTTTACCTTCATGCCTTCTTTTATCTTTCTGGGTATAGAGAGATAAAGAGAAGAGGGGTACAAAGAGATAAAGAGAAGAAGAGGAGTATAAAGAAATAAAGAGAAGAAGAGGAATATAAAGACATAAAGAGAAGAAGAGTAGAATAAAGAGATAAAGAGAAGAGGAGTATAAAGAGATAAAGAGAAGAAGAGTAGAATAAAGAGATAAAGAGAAGCGGAGTATAAAGAGATAAAGAGAAGAAGAGTAGAATAAAGAGAAGAGGAGTATAAAGAGATAAAGAGAAGAGGAGTATAAAGAGATAAAGAGAAGAGTAGAATAAGGAGATAAAGAGAAGAGTAGAATAAAGAGATAAAGAGAAGAAGAGTAGAATAAAGAGATAAAGAGAAGAGGAGTATAAAGAGATAAAGAGAAGAGTAGAATAAGGAGATAAAGAGAAGAGGAGTATAAAGAAATAAAGAGAAGAAGAGTAGAATAAAGAGAAAGAGAAGAGGAATGGAATAGAGTGTTAACCAGAAGAGCAGAAGAGGATAATAAAGAGATAACCAGAAAAAAGAAGAAGGAAATAAAGAGATAAACAAAAGAGAAGAAGAGGATAATAAAGACAAGCAGAAGAAAACAAGTGAGAAATAGAGATAAAGAGAGTAGAAAGTAAAAAAAGATAATATTAATTTCTCAAAAATACCAAAACCCTAAAGCTGCAACATTCAATACTTTTCTCAGGGAAGAACCAACGTGTATAACCAACAGCAGTACCTTGAGGGGTCAGGTAGGCAGACTCTCAAGAGTAACAAAATTAGGGTGGTAGAAGGTGGGTGATCCAGTGGTAGTGGTGGTGATGGTGGTCCAGGGGAGGTGGTCCATGAGAGGTGGTCCCTGGAAGGTGGTCCATAGGAAGTGGTCCAGGGGAGGTGGTCCTGGAAGGTGGTCCATGGAGGTGGTCAGGTGGGTGATCCAGTGGTAGTGGTGGTGGTGGTCCAGAGTGGTCCATGAGGTGGTCCTGGAAGGTGGTCCATAGGAAGTGGTCAGGGAGTGGTCCCTGGAAGGTGGTCCATAGGAGGTGGTCCATGGGGGGTGGTCCACATGAGGTGGTCCCTGGAAGGTGGTCCATAGGAGGTGGTCCAGGGGTGGTCCATGAGAGGTGGTCCACAGGAAGGTGGTCCATAGGAGGTGGTCCCAAGGTGGGTGATCCAGTGGTAGTGGTGGTGATGGTGGTCAGGGAGGTGGTCCATGAGGAGGTGGTCCTGGAAGGTGGTCCATAGGTGGTGGTCAGGGGGGTGGTATGAGGTGGTCCTGAAGGTGGTCAATAGGAGGTGGTCAAGGTGGGGTGATCCAGTGGTAGTGGTGAGTGGTGATGGTCGTCCAGGAGGTGGTCCATGAGGTGGTCCTGGTGGTCCATAGGTGGTGGTCCAAGGTGGGTGATCAGTGGTAGTGGTGGTGATGGTCGTCAGGAGGTGGTCCATGAGAGGTGGTCCCTGGAAGGTGGTCCATAGGTGGTGGTCAGGTGGGTGATCCAGTGGTAGTGGTGGTGATGAGTGGTCAGGGGGGTGGTCCATGAGAGGTGGTCCCTGGAAGGTGGTCAGCAGGAGGTGGTCAATAGGAGGTGGTCATGAGAGGTGGTCCCTGGAGGGTGGTCCATAGGAGGGTGGTCAAGGTGGGTGATCCAGTGGTAGTGGTGGTGATGGTCGTCCAGGGGAGGTGGTCCATGAGAGGTGGTCCCTGGAAGGTGGTCCATAGGTGGTGGTCCAAGGTGGGTGATCCAGTGGTAGTGGTGGTGATGGTGGTCCAGGGGGGGTGGTCCATGAGAGGTGGTCCCTGGAAGGTGGTCAATAGGAGGTGGTCAATAGGAGGTGGTCCATGAGAGGTGGTCCCTGGAAGGTGGTCCATAGTAGGTGGTCCATGGGGGGTGGGTCCAGGGGAAGAGATGGCTCTTGGGTCAACATCAGCCATTTGTCTCACTTAAGGTCAGGCCAGCGATATAATAGCATTGGCCGGCTGTAAACTCTTAAATCCAATACCTCGAAACTTTCTCTATGTAAGAATGATACTTATCTCTCTTTCTCCTCTTCCTCTCCGTCTTTCTCTCCTCTTCCTTCTAATTCTCCTTTCTGTACACCTCTCCCTCTTTCTCCTTCCTCCTCCTCTTTTTCCTCCTCCTCCTCCTTTATCGCCTCTTCCCCCTCCTCCCCTTTGTCGGCTCTTACGTTTTTCCGTTATTCTGTCGACTCACCATTTTCCTTCATCCCCTAATTATTTGCGTCTCTTTCGTCTCTATTCCTCTCTTCATCTTGCCGTCCTCTTCATTCTTTCTCCTCCTTAATTCTTCTTTTTCTTGTATATTTACCACTAGTTTTTTCTCGGTTCCAATTTCTTTCGTTATTATTATTATTATTATTATTATTATTATTATTATTATTAACCCACCCTACCACCACCCTGTCAACAACCACCATTCAACTCACCCTACCACCCCTTGTCAACAACCACCATCCTCCAACTCACCCTACCACCACCCTGTCAACAACTACTCCAATACATCCTGGCACACCCTGTCATATACACAGTGGCACCAAATTTGTCACTGGCAGTCTCTGTCAAGGCTTCATAACTCTTGCTTCAGGACCTTTCAATATTGAGCACCGACCCAGGCAATATATCCCCGCCTTATCAAAAACACTTATACAATGCACACACACACACACACACGCACATTCGTCCCTGTGTGCCGCTGGTCACGACCCCGACGCTCTAAGACCCGTACGTTAAATTATTCCTCTAAATTATTCCTCTGACTAATATGAAACACATTTAACTGATTCATATAAACTGTGAAACAAAGATGGATTCTGAAAAGTTGAATTTTCCCTAAAGATCGGATCTAAGTGGGTCATTAAACTACAGCACAAGGGTAGGTGTGGGTCCTCAAAAGGCTATGGTTTACCAAATGCATAAATTGCCTCATTTGTGCATGCCTAGTTGTACCCTATAGACATATGCCACATTTCGTAACCAATCAGAACTTTTTATGCTCATGGTGGGTTATGCTCTCAGAGAAAGAGGTGCCCCATGAGGATATGACCAATACATTTTGAATATACGAACTGTTGTGAGTTATTTAAACGTATAATACGCACACCAAACAAATAATTCAAATTTTGCATATCACTGTCTTTTTATATTAGATATAAACCCTAGATATAGAGTAAACAAACAGAAAGAGTATTGTACCGGCACACTGTTAATTTCTAATCTGCCAACACACACTGAACACGGTATGACGTCAATTTGTGTTCGAATCGTCGCCGTGATAAGTGACCACGACCAGCAGATACATGTGTGCGTGATATGACGATTAAAAAATTATCCAAGTATGATATAATGATGGGAGAAAATCGGTTTCCTTTTAATGAATACTATAAATTCAAGCTAGGTAAATAATTGGTAGGCATACCATCTGTGTTGATGGCTAGTGGACGCTACACATGATTCAGGAAGCAGGAGGTGAGGCGGCCCAGTGAATAAAGCGGCGTTCGCCCCCTGTCATATGGGTCACTGGCTCAAGCCCTCGGCACCCACGCAGTCCACCCAACTATAAATGGGTAAAGTACCTAACCACGCTGTTGGAATAGTGAAGATGATAGAACATTTAGTATACTGTCTCTAACGGATGGCCAAGCCATTAGCACGCACTTTCACCTTTCATGTACGAAAGCGACCGACATAAGCTTCTCCAGGATACAAACGCTGCTGTTTTTTATAATTAATTGTAGTCCTCCAGCCGGCGTTCTCTCAGCTGTTAGGTGCTCGGAACAATGAAAGATTGTTACAGTAAATACTGTTGCTAACTAACTGGATATGTTAGAACACGTCTGTTACACTTAAGCTACGACACATTGATAGGTTAATACAGGAAATGGGCAAAATTTCATCCCTTAATTATATATGCATGACCATACCGAGCTGACTTACGACACTAAGATGACTTCACAAAGATTCCTACGTTAATCTCCAGCCTGTGATTAGAGATGAGGTAATGTATCTAAGCTGGCGATGTCGGAACACATCAATAATTCACTAAATGTTACGACACACATATAAGAACAACATTGTCTTGAAATCCCTTTGAGGTACTACCGTGATAATATAAGTTCTTCTGTTATCAGGTGAAAATAAATCATTGTTAACCTATAAGAGGCCAGACCTAGGAGAAAAATTCTTCACCTGGACGATAGATATTTGTGATATAAAAAATGATAAATGTTTATATTAATTTCAATTTATTTAATTAACGTGGAAAATCAATTAAAGAACACAAATTCGGACATATGGATTAATTGCTTAATATTAGTAGTCCAAACTGACAAACTATAAACCTAACACAGCTGTAGTCCAACATGGAGGATATTCTAGTCAATTATTTACATAAACTTCATATTTAAATACTCCTCTAATCCGGTGATCCGCAAATCTCCATTGTTTTGTGAACCTTTCTGTCTATTCCACTTTAATCCCACGCTTCCCAGCTATAACCACACAACCTGTTGATTCCAATAACAAAGACAAATCCATTCTTTGTTTGTTTCATGGTGTTTGTGTGACCCGAGTGATCAGTAGCCGCAGACATCACGGCTCGCAGCGCTCAGTGGGGAAAATCTCAATTCTGACCACACTCTAGTCTCAGGGGGTAAATGGTGACTGTCGGCTTGGTGTTCGCAAGTCAATGGTTGCAAGTCAAGAGAAGTGGATTTAGGGTTATTGAATCATCAGGGGTAGTGTGTGTGCGTGTGTGTGTGTGTGTGTGTGTGTGTGTGTGTGTGCACAGGGTGGTGTAATGCGTCTAGTGTGGCAGCATTATGTTAGTATTAAGGTGCAAGCACTGCTTGCTTCCGCTCGCTTTCAGTTACCGCCGCTGGCTAGCCCTCGTGGTGAACAGGGAAGCAACTTGCATAAGTCTTCCCCAGCCCGTACACAGCCTCTTCACCATCAAGACTCCTGCTGTGCCTCCTCGTGACAACACACGGTAACTGGGTGCCTCGTGGGCCCAGGCGAGACCAGCAAGGGATCACGGAGTAGCAGTGAGCCCAGGAGGGACGGCACATAGGCTATGGGAGTAAACCCCATACAAAATATCTGCGTGGAACCCTGCACCAAGCAGACATACTTCCAGAGCTCCAGTAAGATCCCGAACGGTGGTATAGGCGGAACCCAACGACTATAGTAGTAGTAGTAGTAATAGTGTGTGTGTGTGTGTGTGTGTGTGTGTGGTAATTGTTATGTGTCGTTAAGACTCTCTCTCTCTCTGACCTACCACCGCCCTTGGCAATATACTGGGTCACGCAGGCAAGGCTCAAAGGACTTGTGAGACACGCATCTCTCTCTTCTCTTGTCATGTTATGCCTTTGTCTCTAATTTTCCTTGTTATGTATCTTTCTCAAAATGTTGTCTTTCTCACACCTTTCTCTCATTCTCACACTTTCTCTCATGATCATATTTGTGTCTTTAATTTTTTATTCTTTTTCTCACATGTTCGTATTGCATTTTCACACTTTTTGTCTCATTTGCAATCTTTAGTATACTGTATACAATCTTTAGTATACTGTATACAATCTTTAGTATACTGTATACAATCTTTAGTATACTGTATACAATCTTTAGTATACTGTATACAATCTTTAGTATACTGTATATATCAAATTACTTTATGAAATCCCGTATATATTGCAGGAAATAAATCATAATTGGACATGAAATTTAAGAATATAGCCTTTATAGCAAAGTGATAAGGTCCACAATCAACATTATTTTACGGAGATATGGGCGGCGCAATATCTATGAACAACAACGGAGTGGCCGAGTGAGGGTGGATGACTCTCCATGGCGTTGGGGATTCACGAAATTCAGGGACAGCTTAGTGCCGAAACACGTAAACATCCTTTATGATATTTTCCTCCACTCTCTCCACTAGAGGAATTTTCCCTTCCATCCCGGCCCCATAAAATTTGTCCAGGATTGCTACCTCGTCCACACTGCAATGCTGGTTCAGCAGTGGTTCCTCGCACAGGAGACCCTCCACCTGTTGGACTGGCTTAGCAAAGGGGGACATGTGAACCCGATCGAAAATGTTTGGGGTTGAATTGTGAACACCTGGGAGCCAGCAAGGGAGAGGCGAGCGGTGGAGCTGATGGTCCACAAGGACCTTGTTCGGAACTATGCCAGGAACATGAGATCAAGACTGCAGGCTACTAAATAAAGGGGAAAAAATATATGCGTTTTTCAATATCCTCTTCCAAATGGCTGGTGGTAGGAATAATAACGAAGGAAAAGTGTATAAGTCTGCATTGTGCTCTGTTACTCCAAATATAATTAACTATAGGCCTACACATTCCACTTCGGGATACCACTTTAAAAAGACAACGTCCTAAGTAGTGTAATACAATAGTATTATATGAAAATAATTCAAAATTATATTGTTTTATGCTACACAAAGTTTCATTCATTAATGAGACGTCATTTGGTGTCAAAATATGGTTAAATTGGATTGGATCAAGTTATGACCACTTGCTTGCGCTCGCGTTTTGTTGTTGCTGTGAAACACAGCCAGTGGAGTGGTGAGGGATGTCTGATATAAGTGTCTATATTGGGAAATGACTCACTACTGTTGTTGTTGTTGTTTACAAAAACTATGCCGATGCTAGGATTAGTCAATTAGATATTCTAAATGGCGTTAATACATTGTACAAGATAAAGGTTAATCCTCTCCATGCTTAGCATAGTTGGGATAGGACCTTGTTCTTCCTGGATAAGCATTCACAACACAGTAGCTTGCTGGCTGAATATAACTCAGTAACGTTCTGTGATAACCATTTTAGGGAGGGAGGGGGGAGGGGAGAACTACGACATCCTCATTGACAGCGTGAGGGAAGTGGGAGGGGAAAGGGACACTTTCATATACTGTAGACAGCGACGGGACCACAGGCGACCGCAAAGACGGTGTAAGGTTAAAGAGTGGGGCCACCAAGTTGACTCACTGATGAGGGAGGGACACGACGTCCTCAAAGATGGAGGGAACAAGCTCAACATACTATTGTGGGATGCGGAGGACTTAGCTGATGGATAAAATGAATATGATAACTTGGACGTACCTGAGATCCATCGAAGAGCTGTTTTAACTCGCTTAACTGGAAAAAAGAAAAGGAAAGATGCAGTTGAGATTATTTGCAGTCTATCCCCCTTCCCCCACCACACATACACACACCTATATGATTATTCACAGTTAACTTACAGGAACAACTAAGGCAGTACCAATGATCTTAAACGAACTTGTTCAATATGTCAAGAACACAACAGTATTATTATTAGTAGTTATCTTGTGCTGGTGGTCACGGAAACCCTGGCACCATACAGGGTCACCTCCTGGCACCGTCCTGACACTTTTATGACACCCCATGGCACTTGACGGCACCTTGATGTACTCCATGAAACACTTTACACATTGCGATAGTTCAAAACACTTGTTAACACTTTACGACATTAATGAAACTTTACGACACTTGGCGAGACTTTAAAGCATTAATGACACTTTATTGACACTTTACGACATCAGTAGCACTTTACGACACTTTCAGAGACTTCACAGCTCCTTATGACACTTTTCAACACCGCATGACACTATTGAATGTTGCTTGGATACTTTATAAATATTCAAGACGTCGAGATTTGATGACACTTTATGACACTATGAAACTATACGGACTTTTACGGCACTTTAGAACACTGCCATTTTTGGACACTTCATGACAGTTTGGTACACTTAAGGCCACTGATACCTTAGGACAATTCATGACACTTTAAGACACTGACACTTTATGACACCTTAGGCTATGTAATGACACCCTAGGGCACTTTGACACTTTACGACACTTTAGGACACTTCATAGCACTTTAGCATTGAGCACCACATCTTACGACATTACACAACACTTAATCGACTTAATGGCACTTTATCAGGACTACTGGCACTTAAAAGTACCATCTAAAAGTTATGTTTAAAACTACCGTCTGAAGTTATGTTAAAAACTACCGTCTAAAGTTATATTTAAAACTACCGTCTAAAGTTATATTTAAAACTACCGTCTAAAGTTATGTTAAAAACTACCGTCGAAGGTTATGTTAAAAATACCGTCCAAAGTTATGTTAAGAAATACCGTCCAAAGTTATGTTAAGAAATACCGTCCAAAGTTATCTTAAAAACTACCGTCTAAAGTTATGTTAAAAACTACCGTCTAAAGTTATGTTAAAAAATACCGTCCAAAGTTATATTAAAAAATACCGTCCAAAGTTATGTTAAGAAATACCGTCCAAAGTTATCTTAAAAACTACCGTCTAAAGTTATGTTAAAAACTACCGTCTAAAGTTATGTTAAAAAAATACCGTCCAAAGTTGTATTAAAAAATACCGTCCAAAGTTATGTTAAGAAATACCGTCCAAAGTTATATTAAAAACTACCGTCTAAAGTTATGCTAAAAAATACCGTCCAAAGTTATGTTAAAAACTACCGTCTAAAAGTGGTAAGCGTGGAACACCGTCACGTTGTGGTCATACATCCAAGGAGGACTCTTGGCGTTTGTTAGTTCTGCGGCTTCCATTAACGACTCAACTAAAGCCTTGTTACGGCTGCTTGCTCTTTACAAGGGAACTTCAGAGACTATAATCAGTGTCATTAAGTCGTATATTTCATGATTATCGGAAGATGCTGTAGACTTTGTGTTGTTCAAAGCCAGTTTTAGTACTCCTTAACGAACAACTCACACCAATAATTGTCGTTTCCTGCAACAAGATAGTCATCATTTTAGCACGTCAGCAGACAGTAATGACAATAAAAATATGTGTGTGTGTGTGTGTGTGTGTGTGTGTGTGTGTGTGTGTGTGTGTGTGTGAAAATTTAAAGTAATATCGATAGTGGTGCCCTGTTGCCACCAGCACCTCAGTCTACCATCACCGCTGTTTTTACTACTACTACTACTACTACTACTACTAAACCACATCAGCCAATACCAACACCAACCTCTAACAGCATAATCACTACCGCCAGTCTCGCCCACCACCACTATCATCCTCATCACCACTAAAACCACACCGCCACCACCACCACCCTCATTACCACTAACACCACGCTACCATCGCCATCACCACACCGCCGCCATCATTGTGTCAGGCAGGTGGACGCACCACAACCCCACATTTACATAAAGAGCGGATAATCTGCATATAGCGAGGCGCCGCCACAGCCTGTGTAACAGAAGGCGGGCGACACGAGCACTGGTCCCTGATGGTGGGAATATATCGCTACATAAATAACACAATCTGTGCCGCAGGAGCCTCAGCTTCAGTGTTCCTTGGTAATACACAACAACAAGACGCCGCCACCTAAACATATATTCCTCTTCCTTCTCTCAGACGAGGCAGATTAGCCCAGCATCACCATACAGTACGCTCGCGCCAAACAGCCAACTCCAGGTTCTCAAAGATTCGTATGTAAATTTTTTTCGCATCTCTTGGGATTTGGGAACGTTTCTAGCTTCATACTATATACTCGAAATAGTCCCCGTCTTAAACTAATGAATAAAAAAGATGTCTAATAAACTATATTCAGTGAATTTCAGTTTCCCTCCAGAACGGACACAGTTGTACAGAAACTTCTAAATGTTTTCCTTTCCTTTTTATGGGCTTGAGTGACTGCGTCCATTAGCTAGGCTGCCCCTCGGCTTAAGTGGTCTTCCCTTCCCCAGAGAGGTGAGCGTGTAGTGAAGCATGGCGTCAGGTGATTCTTCTCCCCAACAAGAAAAACACACACACACACACACACACACACACACACACACACACACACACACACACACACACACACACACACACACACACACACACACACACACACACACACACACACACACACACACACACACACACACACACACACACACACACACACACACACACACACACACACACACACACACACACACACACACACACACACACACACACACACACACACACACACACACACACACACACACACACACACACACACACACACACACACACACACACACACACACACACACACACACACACACACACACACACACACACACACACACACACCTCGAAGTGTATATTGTTTTATATTTTATAAGTGTATATTGTTTTATATTTTATACTCAAGTTTAAGAGATAACATATACTCTTCCAAGAGAGGGTCTCAGGTCTCCCTACCATCAAGAGCAAGAAGAGACAGAGGCTGACAGAGATGATAATTATTGTCTGCGTGCGTGAGTGGCGGCGATACGAAATTTCGTCCCACAATTCAACTTGCTTGCTGCAAGTGTTCAGCAACAAAAAGCACTGAAATTATTGCTTGCTTGACATATATAGTTTGTGATGAGGCCTGACTGCACGAGTGTATGTGCTAATTATTTTATACTACTGTGTGTAGTGTGACTTATTATTACTGTAATATACTTGTATACCCATACGGAAGTGACTTGACTTTTGATTTTCATAACAGTTGTGTCATTTCTCAAATGACAAATTTGAAATGTGACCAAATGATCTTGAAGGTCCTGGGAACTGTAACCCAATGTTAAAAAGGTTGAAGAACACTAATGTAGAGAATAGAACGGACAGGGGAAGGCAGAGACTGGGATGGATAAATTAGATTAAAATCTGTGTCCTGGGAGAGATATAAAATCTTGAAGGAATGGTTACGAAAGCGCGAAAAACTTTAGAGTGGAGGGCCGTAGTCACCAACCCTCAGACCCCAGGATTGTTCGACTATAATGTTCAATGTAAACCTAATATTCTAAGTCTAAGACAGGAGATACCTGAGAAACCTCCTGATAATCTTCTTAAAAACAAACCCGTTGAAAAATTATGAATACTTGTTAATATCTTATGTGGAAATAGTCTTTGCTAGAAATATGCTCCTGAAATATTGTCCATTATGAGCCATAATAATCCTCATATAAACTTGGTCCTCCGTCGTAAATAAGAGATATTAAACTTAACAAATTCTTTGTTGTATTACGGTTGGATGGCGAGATGTTTTATAAAAATCCCTGGCTGTATCACATATTTTTGTGTGAGTTGGTTCACTCCGGCCAGAGTGCCCTGGCTGCTTCCCTCGCAAGAGTTAGTGCAGGAAGAAATTTTATCGTTTAGCAATGAAAGAAATTAGAGAGAGTATTACGAGATTTTAATGTAAATTCTTCATCCCACAATGAAAGCAATTTTGATCAATCTTGCCCCGGCAACATTTCTCATTTCCCCGGGAATGAGGTTGGACTTTGATGCAGACCACAAAATTGTTGCTAAAATAAATGCTCACTTCCGCAAAATTATTTGGCTTTTAGGCCAGGGACTGCGAAGAGAAATGATGCCGGCTTATTCATATATTTTTCCATAAATGGATAAATTATCTTTCCGCTCTTAGCTTATATATATATATATATATATATATATATATATATATATATATATATATATATATATATATATATATATATATATATATACAGTATATATATATATATATATATACAGTATATATATATATATATATATATATATATATATATATATATATATATATATATATATATATATATATATATATATATATATATATATATATATATATATATATATATATATATATATATATATATATATATATATATATATATATATATATATATATATATATAGTATGAGGGGTTAGAGGTAAAACAAAGCTCAAGAATGTTAGTAAGTTGATCGTGTCGATCTGAAACACGTGTAGGGCATTTAATTATTTGTTCCTGATAATTAAGTAAGGAAAAAGAGTGCTTCGGCTCCACCTGGGTTATCCCTTGCAGAGCCAAGGCTTTCTCTGTGATGTAAGTACAGTAGCTAAAACAACTATCTGTGAATACTTTGTGGGAAACAATATGAGACCATGGACGATAAATTTTGGTATACGAGGGCTGTCACTAGTCACACGTAAAGTTTCGGAGGATATCGACCCCCACTTGCACAGATAGTTGTTTAAGCTACTGTACAATGAAATCCCCTAGATAGAGTATCTCGGTGTTGCGGTGTGTCAATGGCAAGAAGTGAGATAGTCAAAGAGTTCTAAACAGTTGGTAGAGTTGGGAGAACAGTATAGGAAACAAAGAAAAAATAGTCATTGTTGGTAGAGATATTTTGAGCCAGATGACATCATAAAGAGAAGATTCAAGATCCGTGAATCGAGCTATAGGTGTACGTGTGTTGCAGTAGGCGCATACATCTCCCTTAGAACGGAAAGAGGTATAAAGGTTGTAGTTGGAGAGAGTTGAAAAGGTTCGGGTGAAGCTGCTTTGGTTAGCTGAAGTTCAGATAGTAGTAAGAGATCAGGGGAAGAGGTTAATAGATGGCGCTCCACAGAAGAAAAATTGGATCTCACGCCGCAAATGTTGGAAAAAAGAAGTGTGGAAAAAAATGCCGATCCTCCAGCAACCGCTGTGACGTCAGTTGAGGTCCCAGTAGTTTGAGGATGATCAGGTCGGCCCTGGGGTCCACAACCTTCCCGACCAGTGGGACCAATCCGAGAAGGCCCCGCTTCAATATTATTATTAGCTGATTTCATAAGAGAATAAAAGAATAGAATAAAACAGATCAAGAAAGAGAAAAGTTATATATGTTGTGTTGTCAATTGTAAGAGACAATTGAGACCCTGTATTGTGTGTAAATGAGGTCATATGGCAGCAGGGTCTACCATTAGACAACACATTATGCTTCCAATATCTTCGCAGGCGGTAGTACCTCCCTTACATAGGTGTATATTGTTTGTGTACCTGCATTAAGTACATTGTTCGTATAATTGCACTGTCTAAGTAAATTATTTGTATACCTGTACGATAGAAGTACATTATTTGTATACCGGTACGGTCTAGGTACACTGTACACCTACTTTGTGTATATACATGCTAAACCAATTGTAAAATTGTATAACAACTTTAATGAACATCTATCTATCTATCTATCATCTTAGAGCTGCACACCAGGTGCTGAACACAACAGCCAAATGATCCACCAACTCATCCGACTATGTAAACAGGTCTTACGGTAAGATCCCAACCCTTATTCTTAATACCTGACCTGCAATTCAATAACCAGATACACTACCCAGGCATGTCACTCCAGCTAGCATATACCTCTACAAACTCACAAAATAATTTCTTAGTCAATATTCATCTTTGTTCTATCTCCCAGGCTTTGGAATCCTCAATTGAATGTAACTCGTACATCAGCAACGAAATATAGAATCCGTTTTAAATTTCCATTCACCCAACAGCGGAGTCAGCCCCCAAAATCTATTAATATACGCATGTATATCTAGTCTCTACAAGTATCAATGATATTCCCCACTAGAGCCACAGCTTCCTTCCCTATACTAAGCGAAATATCTACTAAAATGTGTTGCCCACTTCTTCAGGAAAAAACTGTTAGATTTACCACGCACACGTTAGGCCTAACACTAACACAAAAGCCTATGATCAGATGCACGATCAATACCACATAAGTAGTACAGGAAAAGGAAACCGTGCGCCTGCATAAAAAGATTTCTCGTCCTTATCTCCGCCGTAACCCAGCTCTTCAACTTGATCCTCTAACTGAGTAAAATATCTACAGAGAAAAAAGAAAACCTGAATCTTTCTCGCCTCAGTGAAATCCTCCAGAGAGGCCTTTCATCCCTCACACAAAATGGAGGTGCTAAAACTCCATCTTTAGGTAAGCCTTCTCAACTCCTTTTCGAATTTATAGTGAGAGAAGCGTGGTATCTCCGGATGACACAGTACAACAAGGATACATGAGTGTGTTGCTGTATGATGCTATTGGCTGCTGGGAGAAAATGCCTTAGTTTATCAGCGCTCATTTTCCACTTGGCTGCTCTGGTGTGTCTCATCTCCTGACACACATCATAGTCGGTCGCCAGGAGCAATTGTTATTAAAGTACTATGTTGTAGGGAGAGGGTGTGGTTGGGACGGTGTTGTACAGGTATGTGCTGGGAGTAGTACCTAGAGGGGGTACTGGAAGTAGTACTTGAAGGGGGCTACTGGGAGTACTACCTAGTGGGGACTACTGGGAGTACTACCTAGAGGGAGGTTACTGGAAGTAGTACCTGGAGGGGGTTACTGAGAATAGTAACTAGAGGGGGCTACTGGGAGTCTTACCTGAAGGGAGCTACTGGGGGGTATTACCTAGAGGGGCTACTGGGAGTAATACCTGGAGGGGGCTACCGGGAGTACTACCTACAGGGGACTACCGGGAGTATTACCTAGAGGGGCTACTGGGAGTGATACCTAGTGGGGGCTTGCGAGGCGAGCATGCTAACCATTACACCACGGTCGCAACATGACACGACATGATCTAAAAAAATCTATCGTAACCTAATTTAACAAAGCCTGAACTAATCTAACCCAACCTAACTTAACCCAACCTAACTTAACCCAACCTAACTTAGCCCAACCTAACTTAACCCAACCTAACTTAACCCAACCTAACGTAAGCAAATCAAACCTAACCTAGCCTAACATAGCAGATTCTAGCACATTCTAAATTAAATCTAACTTAACATCTCTTACCGTAAAATAGTCTGTTATAATATATTTCAGCCTAACATAGGCCTACCTTAACATCAATCAGCCATTCCAGGTAAACCATTATCTTACTCGAGGGTTGGCGACCACGGCCCTGCACTTAAATTTTTTCAGGTTTTCTTTATCAATTCTTCCAAATTTTATATCTTCAGTTACGCCTTTTAGGTATTAAGTGAAATCCCTAGGTACAGAGATTCCCTATAACATAATAGTTACTATAATTTATAATATAATTTGGCAGTAGACGTGTAATAGCCCTCACAGGTACCAGGTATTGTGCTGATGTGACTCGCGGGGGAAATAAGCGTTTCATTATTTCGATATACAGTACACAGGGAACATGAATATTACACCAACTCATATTCATTGTTCTGCCATTTTCACTGATTTGTTTCTGATTCGCTCAAGTGAAAAATAATAAAATAAAAGATGAAAAGATAAGAACATTAATTTTCCAATGGAGCGTGACCTATGAGACACCCTGTACACTATGTTGCGTGACCTATGAGACACCCTGTACACTATGTTGCGTGACCTATGAGACACCCTGAACACTATGTTGCGTGACCTATGAGACACACTGTACACTATGTTGCGTGACCTATGAGACACCCTGAACACTATGTTGCGTGACCTATGAGACACACTGTACACTATGTTGCGTGACCTATGAGACACCCTGAACACTATGTTGCGTGACCTATGAGACACCCTCTGTACACTATGTTGCGTGACCTATGAGACACTCTGTATTATGTTGCGTGACCTATGAGACACTCTGTACATGTTGGGTGCGGACCTATGAGACACCCCCTGTACACTATGTTGGGTGACCTATGAGACACCCTGTACACTATGTTGCGTGACCTATGAGACACCCTGTACACTATGTTGCGTGACCTATGAGAAAAACCCTGTATACTATGTTGCGACCTATGAGACACCCTGAGATGTACACTATGTTGCGTGACCTATGAGACACCCTGTACACTATGTTGCGTGACCTATGAGACACTCTGTACACTATGTTGCGTGACCTATGAGACACCCTGTACACTATGTTGCGTGACCTATGAGACACTCTGTACACTATGTTGCGTGACCTATGAGACACCCTGTACACTATGTTGCGTGACCTATGAGACACCCTGTACACTATGTTGCGTGACCTATGAGAGACCCTGTACACTATGTTGCGTGACCTATGAGACACCCTGTACACTATGTTGCGTGACCTATGAAACACCCTGTACACTAATGCAATATCTATTTTGGTTTTGTTGGACGATTATCAATTGCGCTCATTACGAAAATTGGGTCGATATTATTTCTGATAAGGGACGTCATTTACCATTCCTGATGGAGCAGCTGTTACCACTGTCTATTTAAGCCACTTACGATTTTTTTCTTAGCTTAATTTGATTTCCATACATTCCTACACATAAATTATTTGGATTAGCTATCTTAAAGGCTTACCTTTAATGATGGTTAGGGGAATTTGGAGGATATAAGAGGCATTGGGGCAACTCGAGGCTGGCGGATGTTCCTACACACATGGATTTTTTAAAAAGAACAATAGAATTCTTCATATGCTGTTCCATATGGAGGATATCTTATAAATATATTATTCCTTTGCAGATTTCTAAAATTTATGTGCATCCAATTCTATTTCTTTTCTTTTGGCTTTAAAATATAGTTCCATCGTAGTGGTCATCGGGAAGGGGTGAGATTACCACGGAATTCTCCCACGTTCCAATAACGAATCGTAAAGTTTTTTTTATTTAAGCCCCGAGTGCTACTTGCAAATCGACCATGGGGATACCACAGCATCGTGTACACCACGGAAGTTCTTGCAATTGGCCCTAATACGGGAGAAGTGACCCAACTCACCGGGCACCACTGAAAATTTCAAAACAAATAGTTCTCTACCCAAAAGAGATCTTAATCCTAATCACCCCTGAGGCATTACGGCCCTGATCATTACGGTTCGAACCCAATAAAATTAGGATCCATTGGAATTAGCACTTACTGGAATCGGGACACCGTTATTACTGAGCTCCAATCCCAATGGTTAAGTTAGGTAGCTACCAATTAAATCTGGAATCTGTTTGACGATATCAACAGCTGATAGAGGACAAGACGCCTTCAAAACACCATAACACGAAGCCGATTAGCTAATAGCCTGTAAACAAGGTTAATTAAACCATGACAGGATGGTGAGGGTTATTTTATCTCAGTGTAGCAAGAGCTTTCCACGAGAGATACTGATGACTAAAACAGGTGAGAGTGATCACTGTACCCACTTGAATGTTAGAGGTGAGGCTCTGACGGGAAGAAAGTGGGAGGGGAGGACTCCGATACCCTCATAGACGACGGGAGGGGAGAGGAGAGGAAGACTTTCATATAGACAGCGACAGGACCACAGGCGACCGTAAAGACGGTGTAAGGTTAAGAAGTGGGTCTGACGTCCGCATGAACGGGTGGGGCCACCACGTTGACTCACTGATGAGGGAGGGACACGACGTCCTCAAAGATGGAGGGAAAAAGCGCAACATACTATTGTGGGATGCGGAGGACTTAGCTGATGGATAAAATGAATATGGTAACTTGGAAGTACCTGAGATATGGCATGTTAATTGTCCCTCGAAGAGCTGTTTTAACTCGCACTTACCTGGGCCACCAACAACCACGTCACCATCAACCATACCAAGACCATGGTTATGCACATCAACCTCTCCTCCGACGTTGTCCCACCTTCCTTCATTACTTTGGGACGCAACACACTCCAGGTTGTGGACTCCACTAAGCTACCCGGCGTCAATATAGATAAACTAAACTGGAAAGGACACGTCAGTAAAGTTGTCAAATCCTACAGTTTCCGTCTCCACCTCCTCCGCCGACTCCAGTCCCTCAGAGTTCCTGCGCCCGAGCTCCTCAGTGTTTACTTAACATTCATACTTCCCAAATTCACCTATGCCTCCCCTGCCTGGTCTTCCTCCCTAAATGCCACACAACGTAAACACCTAGAAAAAGTGCAAAAGAGGTATGCTAGATTATTCTCTCCTCTTCCTACTCCACATATCAAGAAGTGCTCAACACACTGACCCTCTCGGCTTTCTCTGACCATCACCACGACCTCATCTTCAAATTTGGTGAGAAGCTTCTGCACTATCCTTGACAAAGGCTCTTACTTCCACCCGAGATCCCTCGTCCGCGAATTACTGTTCGACACTACAACAGCATCCAGCCCAAACGAGAACGTACTGATCGCTATAAGAACAGCTCAGTCCCAACCATTGTAAAAATTATCCAAGTAGAGTACAAGCCTTTGGACCAACAACCTTCAGACAAGGCACAATAGGGTTGATCTCAATGAAACATTCAAAATCCTTATAGGAATGGAAAACCTGAACCCGGGACATATATCTTTGTGATGTCACGCACCACCAACACAAGAGGACCTAACTGCAAGCTCGCCAACTTACCACGCAGTGCGAACATAAGGAAATACCATTCTGTTTGATAGCTGTCTACTACCTATAAAGTATTATATATATATATATATATATATATATATATATATATATATATATATATATATATATATATATATATATATACACATTTGTCGATTTAGTGACAACGATAAACCTTCAATCAACTAATTGAAGGTATTTTTCCTGCGGGTTAATGATGTCCAACAAATAAAGTCATTAGCATAATAGAATTTCCATTATTTACAGTATCTGTCCAGAGACTCTCGCAGTAAAGAAAAAGTTTTCCAATCTTGTTTGAAAGAACGATCGTCCTTTATCAGAAGGCGTCGTAAAAATACGTGTAATGGGAGAGGAGCAATCAATTAATGTGAATAAAAGTGTCAGTAGGGAGACACGTCTTCCCCGAGGGACAATGATGCAGGTGGCGGGTGATGGATGGCAACACACTTCACAATTTATTGCTAGTGTGCATTAATCTCCGGGCTGTTGTAACGTCACCCCGGCATTCTACCACCATTAAGCGTTCAATATTTGACTAACAAACTAATGGTTTGGTTTATATTGTGGTAGAAGCTGTTACGGCCTGACTTATATAAAGAGTAGGCTAAGTTTGCTGACCTCGGCTACGCAGTCACCGTCATTCTCTCAAGCTAGTATTTCATTTATGCATTCGCGTTCTTCTTTAACGCAACACTCATGACATGTACACTCGCAACAAAAAGTATCGGTGCATACTGTAGTGTGAACATTTTGAGACCAGTGATGATAGGTATTGGGAAAGGCGAGTTGTTCCAGCCGTATGTTGGCAGCCCTGTAATCCTGCTGAGCTGCGACCGTTGATGTATGGAGATATATTTCGTCTGTCTCATTCCACACGTTTCGAATCTCACAAATATCAATATAGAAGCACCCACATATTGATCCGTTTCATAATGTCATTGAATACTGAACATTGTGTAATCTAAATGTAATACTTTACGGGCCCTTTGATAATGATTTCCGGTAGGTACTGGCTTATTTGCCAATTGTTCAACCCCCCCCCCCGTCATCTGTAGCACCAGTTTCGAGGTATCGCCGAATCCGTCGTGCAGCGGTGTTCCTGTGGACACCAACCCGCCGGCTAATATCTGTGACGCCGAACCCTTCGCTATGAAGGGCAATAATAGCTCCTCGTGTTCCCTCTGAGGTTTCCATGTCGTCTGGCATGTGTAGATCTCTATTGCTTCATATTGCCTCTGTTTTATGCCCACGTTCACCGAGACCAAACCCTCGCTCATCATTCAGTCGACACAAAGCAACAATTCGAAAAGAGGAAACAAACACACTGATTGTCAGCCATAAGGCAACACCTAGTGGAGGGGGGGGGGGTTATGAGGATACACTTACCAACCTTCCCGACATATCACAGTGTATACGAATCGTTTCGGAAGTCGTCGACCTTACCCTGCACCAATACTTTTTGTTGCGAGTGTACAGTCCCTTTCATTAGTGCGTTTACAGGGAGTCGTCAGGTTTTGCGCAGTGTGGCAGCCCTGTGCTTGGTTATCATCATATACATGCATCACGCGCATCTTCAGTGATATATATAAAAAGGAAGGGCTGGGTACCGAACTCAGACCACCAGGAATGACAGGCAAGAAGACTCTTAGCCACTGAGCCACGGTGAATGGCGAAATTTTTCACCTTTATAATTATCTTATAGTTCACGTTCCCTGATGACTCTTATGGCTGGCTCTGAGGTGAGAGATTGGGGCAGCTCCCCCACAGTTTATTTAGAGCCTAAGCTCTCTTAGTGATAACTGGGTTACAGATATTTTTTTTTTAATCTAATTTCCTGAGATTTATCTTAGGTAGTGAGGGTCACGTGTGTCTGTCCGAACCTCGAACCCTTAACATATTATTGACATACACTCGTGTTACCGTTGTACTACCAACCCACGTAATATAGTTTTATTATAAATATTGGTAAAAACAGTCAGAGGACTTCTAGAGTGAAGGACTGTGGTCGCCAACCATCAGCTATGAAGACAATATTCTGAGTGATTTATTATAAAGAAAACATCAGCATTGGAATAATAAACAAAGACGTATATGAGTATTGTATTGATTCTTTTATAGGAGTTTTATTATGTATATCATGTGCTCTATTTATTAACAGCTTTTAGTAGTACAGTATTTTTATTATTATTAACAATATCATATTTTAATCTGGTAGTCGCTAAGAATACTTTAGGCTGGTAGTCCCTTAATTTACATATGGCGACTCGGGAACCTTTAAAAGATAAGATTTCGACTGATTTATTTATTTTTATTGGGAACTCATCACATGTACAATAAAAAATATATTGTGGGTACTAGAGTTGAGCACTTGGAGACTTTATTAATATATTATACTTGAAAACAAGAGAAACAATATTTGTAATACAATACTGTACAATAAAGTACACATCAGGGTATGAACTACAGATACAAGTTTATTATATAATGCATAATAAAATAAAGCAAAAAGGATAACACAGGAAGCCAGATGTATTTGTACTGTGCTCCTCAAAGTTTAAAAGTCTGACTAATTGGGTAAAGTAGGTGTATATATATGTAGAGAAAATATAAGGATAGCACTTGTAGGTACTAAAATGAACAGCTTGGTAGATATATATTCATTAATATCGTTATACAAGTTTACATTCGTCTTAGTATGTACAGGTAATACTCTACGACACTGTCTCTTACCAGCCATTTTACTTAGATTCTTGTTCCAAAACCACCCACCCCTACCACCACCAATACCACACTGCCACCCCAACCACTCCCATCCACCCACCACCACTACCACACAGCCACCACACCACCCACCACATCACCCACACAACCTTCAGCACCACAACCACACTGCCGCCACACCACACCTAACCTAACCTCTCCTCACTTAACCTATAACCAGCAGCAACAAAAGTATGTCCGTATTTAGCAAGAGGAACTTAATCGGGTGTTTTCCTTAAAGTTAGCGACACACGGTCTGAGAAACACATTTCAACATTCTCGGGTAAACTTAAATAATTTTAGGTTTTTTACTGGGTAATAATAGAGTAGTCTTTAGCCTGTTGGTAAAGTTGCGAAAAGTAAAGTCATTATCTCTGCCCAAATGACCTTTTAATGTCATAATTTTACCACGAATTTCCACGGGAAGTTACGAGGCATAATTGTCTCCTATGTTTCTTCCCGACGCTAAGAAGACAAAAGTTTGTTTTCTCAACATATTTTATTTCTCTCTCAACTTCAGGGAATGATTCCAAAGGCTTTTGTTGCAAGGAAAGCAAAAGTTGCTCAAGAGGATATTATTAATGGCATTTTAAGAGGAAGAATAAAAGCTGCCAGCATTACGCTAAAGCTTTCTATTTCTTTGGGGCAAAAAAAAAACGGTGAGAAGAGAGAAAGCTGTCTCAGAAAGTGAGTCTAACTAAAAAGAGAGCGGAGAATTTTAAGAAATTTTCAGAGCAATTCATAATTTTTTAGAAGGGAGTTTCTTTTTCTGGTAAAAAGCCAGTTAAGAGAAGCATGAAGCTGTGCTGGATAACTCAACACCGCGACTAAATGGAGCTAATTACTGAATGTTCAGTAATGGAAGGACTCGAGGGTTATCAAGGAAGCTTCACGATTAAGATGTTTGATAAAAATAGGAACTAATATATTAGGACATCAGAAACAACATGAAGGAACTATCACTACTTTTTATACACCTTTAGGAAGGCTAATGGCTAATTATTTCCAATGAAGGTTAGAAGGAAGAAAACAAAAGAATTGGAACTATCATAGAACCTCAAAATTTCAGCACTGAAATAAGAAAAAAATTAAGCAAAGTGTCAGAGGAGAGATATTTGTGCAATGGCACACTCACTGTTCTTTGCAATTCACTTTTATAAGACTATTTGGGAAACAAGTGAAAGCTCCTTTTAAACTTCTGCCATATAAAAGGTAACAACAGCTGTTTTAAGAAAAATTAGAAAGAAAGGGATGACAGAATTCCACAGCATCTGCAGGAGCATCGACTTGTAAGGCCGTAACATTTGCATTACACAGCGACCTGCAAAAATTATCGTCCAAGGACAATCCCTGAGATTGTCCAATCACGCTAAAAGCGGCATCATTGAGAATCTCACAGTCCTCCAGGCAGTAGATATGGAAGCTGGTATTTGTAAGGCTAATGGAGTACTTGTAGGCTACTAAGAGACTTAATAGAAAACGTAAACTTAAAAGATTTTTCCAAGGGTAACTGGGAAGAAAATTTGATAAAAGAGTCAGGGACACCAGCGTAGACCTCTAACCTTTAGTAAGGTGTTCAGGAAATGTGACAATTTAATTTCCTGTGAAACTGGTCTACCGAGTCACAGAGCTCAAGACTAGAGGAGCAGCGGAAGAGTGAATATGTCAAGTAATGAATAAATTAATAAAAAATCAATGTTAGGAGGAATATTAGGAGACAATTACAAGGAACTGTGGAGACTAGGGGGAAGATCTCATGATAGAATATAAATGATATCATTGATTTCTTACAGGTGTGTCGATTACAACCCGGTGCCAGAGTCTTGTATTACCACTGAAGGTCAGGGACGGTTTAAGAAGGACTTGGGGCCCCGGGCGTCCCCTTTCTCAACTCAACTGAAGATAAACAAAATCAGATAATAAAAAATAATATAAATCGAAGGCGAATTAAAAACATACATCCATACATCCGCCTAGAGAGCCTTATACTGTTTACATGAAATCGTCAGCCTTTACCTCGTCAATACATCGTTAATTCGTAGGTGACTTCGTTACGTTAAACATCATACATTAACACAACATAGCTTGACATTATGGAGTCAATATCGTATCTAAATTATGACAAAATCATGACAATATACCTGTCAGCTGATTCCTGTGTAGCAGCTTCTGGTAATTGGGTAGCTTCAAGTGCAATGAGTGAGTTAGTTAATGTCCTAATATATTAACTTGAATTTCCTACTCAACACTAAGTAAACAACACAGGGATACTATGCTGTTGTACGGGTAAGTATTGGCCTCTTCTAAATCTGGGCTAACCCCCCAATCCGGCCCTACATGAGGTGTAACGAAGGTAGGATATAAAGAATGTATTTTCGAGATGTTTAATAGCCCACAAGGAGGAGACATATGAATGTTGCAATATGCGCATGTGAGATTTACTCCAACAACAAAAACAACAGCATCCCTAAAAGTTGCCATCGCATTCATCGCCGCCGCCGTTTTCATCGCCGCCACCGCCAGAAAAACCTTCCGTTACACCCGTCGCAAGAGAGAGACAACAAGTGTAATATCTGACAATAACCTGGAAGAACACACCTGTTGCCTCAAGTGACATTATGTGAGGTATGAGATATCGTATAAAGTCTATATTCAATGTACCAAATGCTAGCGTGTATATAAATAAACGTCACCACACACTACATCAGTACAGCAAAGTGCACTGTCACCTTGATGTTCTGCAGTAAGATGACATTTCTCTCTCTTTCTCTCTTTTTTTTGTGCACATAAGTACACGATCACTAATGCATGGAACTGCTCGACCTTAAAATAGTAATACTTATCGACATGGGTGTGGTGCCGTGTGTCTAAGATATGTATTGGACACGGTGCCCACCAAGAATATATATATAAACATTGCCTTACAGATTTTCAAGGATAGAGTGATTTTGGTTTTTTTTTACAGCAGCATCATTGTTCCTCACTTGTGGGAGACCTCACACATCAACAAGTGAGGACAATATTGCTGTTTTAATACAAATATTCTCGCGATCTCCACGAAAATTTATTATACAGAGTTTATACATTTTTTTTCAAGAAACCCTTATACATTGTCAATGTTTGTTTTTTTCCTTCTGTTATTAGGTTTTATATTTTAATCAGTTTAAATTTCGTAATAAACCAGTTTGTGAACATCTTTTTAAGCTCAAAAATTAAGAACTTATAACATCCATTACATAAAAAACTTGAATTAAGAACAAGATCTGTGATTGTTTTAACTATAATGAGAAGAACCTGAGCAACTCCAAGGAATTAGAGAAAATGAGAATATTCACACACACACACACACACACACACACACACACACACACACACACGAAAAAAATTAAAATAATAGGCTACAAATTCATTTCATGGTGTGGCATAAAAGTACCAGAAACTCTACTCTTACAGGCCGCCACGATGACCGGCAGTACTGAGGCAGAGTTTTGGGTCTGGACTAAACCACAACAGCTGTGACTAAAGATGTCGATCAAATAAAGAATAGCTCGAGATGGCTGTTTATTGTCACTCGTCTAGAACCATTACTTACGTAGATCAAGCATCATTATCTGCTCAAGAACTCGAGCAAGTTTATTTTAATTGTTATTGATTGAAATAAAACCAAAAATAAAATAATATATATATATAAAATAAAAATGGAAAGTGAAAACGCTTCAACAGTCAATTAATTGTTACTAATACTTTGTAAATTGTGATTCAGATGACTCGGCGCATGTCAATAATTTTAGTTTCGTTCACTTTGTATCTATATATGTATCTGTTTTCATTTCAATTTCAATCTGAAACAAAAAATGACCAAATAACTATTTTCTAGCAAAGCTGTTGATTTATGAGCTACCACTCAAGAAACGATCAAATCCCCTTTTCCTGGAACTATTTTTAACTGTGGTGGCCGACGCTGACAGCAGAACTTTCGGCGAAGACTTTAGGTGGGAAACCATCGACAGTTTCCAGAGCAGCAAGAAATCGTTGTTTCTCCCCCAAAAAGAGGCTCGAATCTTGAGAGTTCCAGCGCTTCCCACCATTAACCTTTAATATAAGACAAGTTTTCAGGCATCGTTTATACTGCGGGTAAAGATATATGTCCCCAGTAGGTCGTAAATTAAGAACACCAGCCAGAGGAGCACTGGCGGCCTCTAAAGTAAAGTGATAAATTGTGATCACCACGAGGGGCGCATGTCTCCATGATGAGGCTGCTGCTGGACATAAATTTGACTCAACGACTGATAGTGAGTCAAGTCAAGGGATGGATGGTTGTTGTGCCCACATACCTCCAGTCTCGTCAACCATTACATGCATACGAGCTATTAGTCAGTTTTCCTTTACTTCTAGGTATGACCCCAACAATCTAGCTCTCACAAGATTCATCGTCATGACCAAATTGACAGAACTTGTAACAGAGGAAGTAGGGATGTCAATCAACAAATGTGTCGTAGTTCTGTAGATGCCAGCGTATAAGAAGAGCAAAAGGCTTCATTAATACTGGATTTTCTTTGATTGTTTAATCTCTCCTAGATCACTGGAGGATATCATTTGTACAATCATTAGACCCTCTTAAGCGGTTACGGCATCATAAATGAACGACTAATTGAACGAAAAGTTTCGTAATTTAATTAACCTCACCTTACAAGTGAATCATGGGAACACCAAGTAATTCGCCACTGACTTACTGCTCAACTATCCTCTTACCTCAGGCTCTGATCCTTCTCCCAGCGGAACAAACTCCCCCTCCTCACCTAATAACACTGATTCGCGGTGGAGCAGATGAAAAATATCGTCCCACTTCACCATTACCTTGATGAAGTCATTAGCTTTATCATCAGGCAAAGGCTTACTGCAGGTTCCTTGTAAGTCTAATTACATGTGATTTTCATGTTCATCCAATTTTGCTAAGGTTAATGGATCATTATTGTGATTCTTTTGACGGTAGAAGCTGTGTGTCATGCGAGACGACTGATTTTTATGTACCAAACACTCAAGCCTGCACGATGCATTAACTACTAAAATAAATCATGGATTCCCTTCTCTAGGCTTATAACAGAGAGGATAACTCAAGTAAGATATATTAGGTGTTGTGTGCCCTTGACAGCTAAATGAACAGATGGGGATTACGGCCAGCCCACTGCTTTAATTACTTTCTGTGTCAACTGTAGTTGGAATTTAGTAACATAGGCTTTGATAATGTTAGTAACTTGTGACTCTTTTTTTATCATCGGACACAAAAGTTTTGAGATGTGATGAAGAGCGACACAACTGGTGGTGTGTTCAACAGTCAACGAACCAATTTCCTAAACCCCTTGGTCTGACAACCTGTCCAGCGATCACTGACTGGGGCCACGTTAATTTGGTTGGTACTTTTAACTGTGTGATGGTGCATCGTGTAACCACATTAGCAATGTATTCTGTATACCACGTAAAGTTAATGTAGAGAAATTAACAGAAATCACCCTAGTAAGTGTTTGTTGTTCAGAACTCTTGGTCTTATGCGTCATTTTGTATAGCACCGTAAAAGTGCAGAATTTTTGGTGTTGACTGTACGGAAAGTGTAAAGGGCAGTAATTTACAATGTCATGTTAAAAGAAAACCAAAGACATCAAGGATCAGACAAATGAACATCTTGACAATTCTTTATGATTATGTGTGTGTGTGTGTGTGTGTGTGTGTGTGTGTGTGTGTGTGTGTGCGCACGCGTGTGCGTGCGTGTGTATTAACTCAAAAGAATAATTACAGGAAATGACAGTGTTTACCAGCCCCTGGCGTGTGTCCTGGCGCGCGCCCACACACACACGCAACACAGCTAATACGCGCGCGCCAGTGATGAATTGCACCACCCCTCTCCTCCTAAGCCCTGAGATTAGTTAAACTTTTGAGAAAGTAAAAAACAAAAATAAACGAAAAATACAAAACCTACTGCATAGTCGCGTCATAAACAGTGGACGCAATGCCGCTACGCCACACACAGGACGCGTCACAACTCCTAGCTGTCATACCCTCGCCTGGGAACTACAGTCAACAGAACGACAGTAAACACGGGGAGTGATGGCCTACCAGCACGTGAGGCTGGACAGCACCAGCGACTTTGTCACTTTGCTTAACTCCATCTCAAGTTTTAAGCAGTGTCTTACATACTCTTACCGACTCTGAGAAGTACACTAACAATGATGTGGACTTCTTATAGCTACCACACTCAAGATTAAGATGTGGAAACATTCCTTGAAACATCAGAATAAGTACAGATATGGTTACTGAGTACAGCGATAACAAAAATATGATACGATGAGTGGGGCTGAGAGGGTCTTGGTCCCTGGAGAAGCTCACCTATATTGGCCTCCCTGCTCAACTATATTGGTCTCGCTGTTCACCTGTGTTGGTCACCCTGCACTTTTAACATTTTAATTTGTTGCTTGTTGTATATGTTAAAACACACACACACACACACACACACACACACGGGTGCTTAACATCGTGAGGGCGTGAATGTAAACGTGTAAAAGTTTACCCAATGATCATTTACGGACACGCACTCGTATATCACTAGCGAACAATGAACATAATAAATATAGCTCACACTGGGCAATCTAATGCAATGTCTGGCGATGATTTACGGCTACAAACGCTGGAAGACGGAACCAGGATCAATACAGTATGTAACAAATAAGTGAAATGTAGCGAGAATCTCTAGCAGTGGTGGTGGATCATTCATCTAACGAAGTAAACCAACCAATCCATCTCTATATCCGCTGTCCTGGATCTATCAATCATCATCAAGACATATTCTCTCATCTTTACTTCAGCCACCGATCCATATTTCGATAATTTCCGTATGGTGACAACAATAAAAAGGATAAGTTATTTCGCAGGGTTATAAACGTACAATACAGGTATGCAGTTATGAATGGAAGCCTAAATAGCAGCTGTGTCCGTTCCCATTCCAGGTGACATTACGACACACACACACACACACACACACACACAGGTAATTACACCAGCGGACAAACCTGTTGGGTGACGCCTCGGCAGTCTCCCACAAGCTAAACTAATGCCTTTTCTTGCCCCCTTTACACCTCCAGGTACTCTTCCTTCTGTTTCTCACGTCAGAACCAGTTAAGTCAGTATCTCCCACCTGTTGCATGTGTTGGTAAAATGAAGAACTTTATGAATATAATAAAAAGTGAAGAAGACTTAGTAAATAGCTCGTCATCACAGTTCAAGAGTTGCTACACGTGTCAGTAATGTGTCTTTTATATAATTACATGTTGTTTCAAATGTGTTTCAAAATGTTATCACTACATAAACATAAGTGATATAAACAGAAGCAAATATTCTACATTAATTTCGTTTTAGAATTTTTAGTCGGTCGCAAAAAAGAAAATCTTCACCTCTTTTTTTTCTGAAATTAAGGTCAGTGTTTCGGTTACCCACTAAATATACAAAACACCATTAATTAACTAACTACTTAACTAACTCACTCACTCACTTACTCGCCTCATTGCCGGCATGAGCACCGGACCTTGTGACCTACTTATCAACCAATGCCCTACTAAAGCTCCACTTACGACCACTTGCCCACACTGCAAATGTTGATGGTAATGGTCACCTCAGTCACAGGCTCTCATTCCATGTCTGTTAAACGCTGGCTTGATGAGTTCTTTTCACAATAACCAGTAAATGCCTGGCTGGTATATATATGACATTTCTGTTACTCTAAGTTGTATCTCGCTGAGGTACATTGACACTATGGTGAGTATAGATAGCATAATCATAATAATAATAATAATAATAATAATAACAATAATAATAATAATAATAAAAATAATACTAATAACAATAATAACAATAATAAAAATAATAATAATAATAATAATAAAAATAATAATAATAATAATAATAAAAATAATACTAATAACAATAATAACAATAATAACAATAATAATAATAATAATAATAATAATAATAACAATAATAATAATAATACTCTATTTACATAAAGTATCTTACCGCTCAGTCACATGTAATATTGGGTCTGATAAAATTCGAAAATTAATAGCAAGACGCCACTGGCAATTTACATAAGGCAGAAAAAGTAGAGAGGTCCTACTTTTAGAGTAAGCTGGCGGGAATAAACGCTGACAAGGTTCTCCATCTCCGCAGAGGATATTGGAAAAAAAAAAAGGCCCACGTTTCTTCAGCCCACCAGCTGGCATTTTCCGCCTGTATTTGTCACCCAGACGAAACGACTCCCAAGTTTTACGAAAATAATAAACAAAATTATTCAATGACAAGCTGAGCACCGACCATGACAGGTCACATGATACCTTCCCACCTCCTGTTGCTGGTCCAGTACCCTACTATGCTATTTATACTTCCTTACTTACTTACCTACTTACCTATTTACCTACTTACTTACTTTTACTTTTATATACTATTTCAGGTTCGAGGTTTTAATGGGTGGGGAATTTGGCATGAAAACATGAGTGTATTGTGTGACGGAGGGAGGGTCGTGCTGTGTGTGTGTGTGTGTGTATGTATGTATGATCTGCGCTCACAGGGTGGTGTAATGCGCTTAATGTGGCAGCATTATGTTAGTATTAAGATGCAGGCGCTGCTTGCTTCCTCTCACTTTCAGCTACCGCCGCTGGCTAGCCCTCGTGGTGAACATGGAAGCAATATATGCATTGTTTACATTAAGACTATACTGCGCATCATGTGTCAGTTACTTCTCCGTCAGTCTGTATAAAAGTAGACTTTATAGACACGTAAGTAATGACTCACTGTCAGTCCCTGGTACCATAAGAGAATCTACTGTACGTCGAGTTCTCTTCATTTTCACTTTTTCTCCCCCTACAAAGACTATTTGTAACGTTTCACTGCCGAGGGTTACGCTGTGTTTATTCAGATCTATTTAAAGACGTCTTGCTTCCCTCTCCCTGTTGCCTCAGGCCTCCAGCCATCTTTTGATTCTTCCCGGCCATACCATACAGACCCATCTTCGCTCTCATTCCCGCCCTCATGCCTGGAAACTCAATACAAATTGTTTATCCATTAAAACATATCCCCAAGCATTGAAACCGGGAGGAAAAGTCATCTGATGTGTGATAGGAAAACAAGATCTTGACAATAGAAATTTCAGAATCATTTATAAGCTGACTAAATGGGAACATGGAAACATCACTTCTCTTACTCACGCACTTGTCTCAATAAGGAAGCCCAGGTACTATTTATCTGATTCATGGCGGATTCATTATGCTTCTCTGAACTTATTAACTAACGGAGTACAGAATTTAATGATTCTAGAAAAAATAGTAAACGCGAATAAGGATAATTACGTTTTTATGTTTTGTCAATATGAATTCTTTTATTTTGGCTTTGTGTGTTGTAAATATCACATCTCCATCTTTTCTCTCATTATCTCAATCTGCTCTTCCTCTCCTTCTTCATCTCGTTACTTTGTGTTTGCATCCATTAGCTTTTCATTATATTTATATTTATTCTCCCAACCAACTCCTTTATTGCTGTTATTTCAGTGTTTTCGAGGCCAGGATGTTAACCCCTTGAGTACGATACTAACATTGAGTACCACGAATTAACCTTGAGAAAGATACATTAGTCCCTTGAGTACGATGTTAGCCCCTACAGTTCCAAGAATTTACCTTGAGAGAAAGATGTTTTAATCGTTTGAGTACGATAGCTTTGTACTCAGAGGGTGAAGCCATCGTACTCAAGATCTTAACTTTAGGTGCGTCAGCGACTAAAGTTTTAAGCCACTTCCATTGGGCCATATTTTGTGTGTTAGACAACAGTTGTTAAAAATTATGAAATACACAATTATATCTGTAGGAAATAAACATTACAATCTCGTCAATATTGTACTGAGACTCGACAATAACTAGGACCATTCTCTTATGTGTAGTTAAGGGTGAAAATTAACTTACGAAGCCTTGAGAAAAGGGAAGAACGTGCAACACCACAGTAACGAAACGAGACCTTTTGCTCACACGATATAACAGCAGTGGCAGGTGTGGGTATTGGCCGAGTTATATCGTACTTGTAAAATGACTGATTTCTTATACGTAATAAATTATCCAGCGATTAGTTCAGTAATTAAGAAAATTGGGCTAGTATAGACTTAACAAAAACATCCTCAGTGACATGAGCATCCATCAGTCAGGTCTGGTAAGAAGGAAAATATTAAACATCAAAAGACAAAAATGGGATCACCCAAAGCTTATTTCAACCGATGATTAAACACTGGTTAGTACTTAAATGGGTGACGCCGTGGACCACCAGATGCTGATAGCATAAGGACCCGACTTTTTCTGTCCACTTCGAAACTGATTGGCCTGTGAGCCGCTGGGGCGCTCGGCCACAGCTATGTTACGTATTGTTGGTAAATGTTGGACATGTACCGGCCCTCTGTTACACACTGTTGGCAAGTGCTGGCTCCAGAATGTATCTGTACCTGCACCAGTATTGGTCAAGTCTGGTCTTGAATGAGTTCACATCCGATGCCGTCACAACGCTCTCTGGCCGATTATTCCAAGAATTTACAACTCTCACTCCAAATAAGTTTGCCCTGACAGTTTTCTGAACTTGTGGCTTCTTCACCCTTAAGTTGTGACCCCTAGTGGGGCAGGCATTCACCATCTCCAGGTTTGAACACTTGACTGAGTAGTGTCCTCTGAGATGTTTATAAACTTCTGTTAAAAGTGAATACAAGACACAAGCGAGAATCCTGTGTGGTGTGTCTTTCTCTCTTAATTTTCTCTATTTCTATCTCTCCCTCCCTTCGTTCCACGCCCTTTCTCCAACCTCCAATTTTCCCTCCCACTCCCATTCTCAACCTCTCCCTCCATTTCCCTCCTTCTCCTGTCTTCTATTCTCACATCTCCTTCCCTCCCTCCCCTTCACCCCCCCCTTTCTCCTACACCCTCTCTCCCTTTCCTTATCTCCTTCCACTCCCTTCTCTTTCTCTCTTCTCCATTCCACGTCTTCACCCACCTTCCCTGCCCTTCACACACTCGACAAGTTCTGACCTTCACCGGAGCTTCCATAGTGTATCAGCGAGACCCGAAGACCTTGGGTGGAGTGCCTGTGTCTCTCTCCCGCCGTGTTTCACATTGTATGCAGCAGAGGACCAAGTTAGCCGCCGGGTACGTGGTTAGCCTCGGCAGGTCACTAGGCGCACACTAATATTAAATCAACCGTACAGGTAATATCCCTGAAATCTGCTATGTACTGTATGCCTGTTGTCTAAAATAGATGTTATTTTAGAAAATTCGCTATTGTAGTGCTTTAATACTATGCTTGATTTAATATTATTGTATATTTCCTTAGCCTTACATACATACATACATATACATACATACATACATATATCTCGGCTGTGACATACAGTAAGTTAACAGTAGGTAGACCAGGGCTATTGACAGAATGATTGGCTTATATTGACGGTTTATAGATGAGGGTTATGTTTGTGTTCGTCAGCTCATAAATATCGTACTATAAGTCTGTCTGGCGCGTGTCTGAAGAATGAACCACTACAGGACACTTCTTCATACACGGCCGACTTCCTTCAGTGAACAAACAGAGGCTACATTCATGAGTAGATGTGGTCGATATCTACATTTGTATTGCATTTACTCACGTCATCATCTTCACTACTTATGTTTTCTTTCTCATTCTAGTTATCAATTTATTATATATTGTTATTCTGTCTTCTCCTACCAGTGTTTTTCTTTCACTAGCCACTACCTGTTCTCACCAATTATGAAAGGTCATATCGTTATTTATCTCGGATGTTCACCAAAAATATAAAAGCTTTCTTTTATATTTTTTTCTAGCGTTTCTTCTCTCCTTCTCCACCTTTATTAATAATTTCTTCCTCCTCCCCCGACTCTCACCAACTCCTGCATGAAAACACGTTCTTCCATGGTTAGTTCTCCTTTAGCTTTTGCTACCTGGCACACTGCCCCTTCCCTCCCCCCCTGCTATATACCCACCCTTACTACCAAGGTCCTACCCCACCCCTTCCTTTACCTCTGGCCAACACCCACACTCTCTGCCTAGGTCCCTCTCCTACCTCCTCCCATCTCCAGCTCACACCGATTCACCTTTACCCTCCACCACCACCCCAGGATGAACCTCACCACACCCCACAGGATGGCCCACACCACACCCCCAGGATAACCCTCACCACTTTTCCCCGCATGGCCTAGCCCTTCTGGCCCCTTCCCACCTCAATATTGACACAGTTACGCTGCCCTAAGTCCATCGTCATCTTACACTCATCAATCACTCGTCTTCAGTGTTTGTGCCCCGCCAACACATACATTATTTTTCATTTTCAGATATTGGCAAAACAACGGGTGTAGAGAGAGAGAGCGGATGTGGAGAGACAGCGGGTGTGGAAAAACAGAGGGTGTGGCGAGGCAGCGGGTGTGGCGAGACAGCGGGTGTGCCGCGGGTGAACTGACGGGAACTCTTGTCACCTTATTCCACTACAGAGGTAAAGAAAACGCCTTGAGGATTGTCTGGGTGAAGTTTTAACCCAGAGTGTTGAGGATATAAGACCCTTTAGATTCAAATAATTTAAGAGACTATTTTTCAGGATGTAGATTCTTATAATAACAAAATAGACACAGTCTATTCTTTTTTTCGTTCTATCATTATTCTCCCTTCTTCCATCTCTTTATGGCTGGGTCTGAGTGAGAGCCAAGTAATCTTTAGTAATTACAGTACATCTCTAATGCGGAAAGGGATAAGGATTGTTCGTCTCCATTGCCCGATCTTTGTTCTGGCGTATAGCTTTCAACAATATGATAACGGGGTGGAAAAGGGCGTCAGGTGCTCTTGACTGCCCCTATTGATAAGACAAAGAGAAAGAGAAAGAGAGAGAGAGAGAGAGAGAGAGAGAGAGAGAGAGAGAGAGAGAGAACACCATCATTTCCTGAAAGTATCGGGCCGGGGAGATGGTAGTCCCGTCAAGCAGAAGGGCACCACGAATGGGTTATTGTGCCTCGAGAATGGCTCACTTCGACTACACTAATGCCCCATTGTCCCTCACATTATCTACACACTCCCGCCAAGATTGTCATTCGATTAGCTTATTGTTGACAAACACCCCCATGTCTCCTCCACCCACCCCACTCTGAATAAACACTGAAAGGGGGTACTCATGCGATAGTTAGGTAAATAGGTGTAGACAATGACAGGTGCACAGATGTTCAGGTGAATGAACGTAGGTAATTAGGTGAAGGAGTGTAGGTGTTGCCGTGATGAAGGCAAGAGCTGGAAAATTGTGTAAGTGGCTGTGTGTATATTAGGTTGTAGGTGCTTATATATGAGACGTGTGTGTGTGTGTTAATGGGTAAGCACACTAAACACAACACTCCCATAAACAAACAACTCAAAACGCACCACAGAGCCTGTAATACAACACCCCTAACACAACACACATTATATATATATATATATATATATATATATACATTATTTCATGTAGATCCACAATGAAAACGTGGATAAGAGATATATATATATATATATATATATATATATATATATATATATATATATATATATATATATATATATATATATATATATATATATATATATACAAGTAAATCACTGTGGGTGCGCGTGATCCAGGTATATGCTGATAACCACAAGGAAAGAAGAAAACACGAAGTTCCCAAGCGCTTTCGTGTAATTCACATCTTCAGGGGTGAGTACAGACTAAAGATAAGTATATAACAAGGTATATATATACAGAGGAGGGTGAGATCAAGTTCATAATGGTCAGGTATTAGGTAATGACCCTACTAATTTTCAAAAAGCACCGCAGCAGTCGGTAGTCGGGTCAGAGATTAAGCTGACCCAACCTTCTCACCTGGTTACAAATCTTCTTAATTACGAAATTATCCAGTTTGTACATACCATTACTCAAATTCATGTTGACGGATTCGGTATGTTTAATGAGACTAGATTCTGTAATGTTCCTACTGTCAATTGAATTACAAGGTAATATTGAGGAGGCATTATCCCAGTCAATGCAATGCTTATTATCCCTCAAATGAACAAACAGAGCATTGGATTCCTGGCCTGTCCTAACGCTATATTTATTTTGTTTAAGTCTAGTTACAAGTGAAAGTTACTAGTGTCCCCCAAAGAATGCAGTGATGGGTAGGGAAACACTGTGTAACACTGAAGTCCGTTTATTATGGATGAGAGAAATACAAGTGGTGACTCGCGTGTGCCATGCACAGCTCACACAGTCAGACTAAGGCTGCCTTGCCATATGGCAGCCTCGGGGCAATGTTGCCACATAACGTGCAGTGTTGCCACGTGATGATATATATAAATGCTACTCGGCACAATAGCTTATATACAGGGTTGCTACTCGGCACAGTAGCTTATATACAGGGTTGCTACTCGGCACAGTAGCTTATATACAGGGTTGCTACTCGGCACAGTAGCTTATATACATAACCTACAACAAGATCTTTACCTGTCTGGCCTGAAGATGTGAATTACACGAAAGCGCTTGGGAAATCCGTGTTTTCTTCTTCCCTTGTGGTTATCAGCATATATATATATATATATATATATATATATATAAATATATATATATATATATATATATATATATATATATATATATATATATATATATATATATATATATACAACTCCGTTGTTTCCATCTTCCCGTGTGATTTTATCAAGAGATATATATATATATATATATATATATATATATATATATATATATATATATATATATATATATATATATATATATATATTAGTGTATATGTTTCAGAACTACTGAGTGTGAGACAAAGATTTATTATAATAGTCCACTCCGTCTGTGTCATGGGTGTGGGGATAATTCACTGCCACTATATCACCACTTGGCAACCCTCTTCCACCAAGGTTATTCCACTTCAGCGAACTTAAATATATGTTTTGTTGTCAGTGTGTGTGTGTGTGTGTGTGTGTGTAATATATGTTTGTGTGAGTGTGACTGTGTTCATATGTGTGTGTGTTTTTCCATCGTTTGTGTGATTGAGTATTTAAAATTACATTCATGCGCTTTTATTAACCATTTGTGTATGTTTTTTGTATTTTTATATGTACAGTCCAGCCAAAAGTCCTGTGTCAGGCAGTTTTGGCTAACCCGGTTATGTGGCATCGTCGGAGACACGCACGCACGAACACATATTTCGTGTGCCAGAAACTCCAATTATGTGAACAATCCATTATATGGCGTCTCTGTGCACATCCTCTATGAGCTACACAATTTACCGATAATCAATGGTAGAGCGTATCAGTGATATTAGCCACTGTCAGTCAGTAAACACAATGCCTCGATCACTCATGTCTACCTCACCATACTTTGGAGTTTTAACGTAATACTTGTACCCATGTAAAACAATCGTGCTGCCGTGCATAAAGAAAGGCCTGAAGTCTTTGCAGTTACACACTTGTAATAAAAAATACTAACACTTATCGGTGATAATATTTCTCTTATGCGAGTGCTGGGAGAACATACATTATAAAAACACCACATTCATAGTAAAGAGGTTCATAATGAAGACTGGTGGTGGGTGTATTATTACTCCCCTATTGCTTTTATTGATGTTAATTAGGCCAGCGTCATTGCACATGATAGTTTATTGTAATATGAAAATTATGATTCTGGGGACAATTAATGCCGTTCACCACAACCCTTAACCAAGATTATGGCGAGGTCATACAGCAACTACAACCAAGGGAGACCAACACCACGATATCTCCCAGAGAGGGCAATTCGTCGGCATGTGTAACACCGGGTTAAGTATCAGCGAGATAGCAAGGCAAATGGAAGTCTCAAGATCGACAAGGCGGTGTTGGTTACATCGGTTTGTAGAGTCTGGTAATTTAACAGATCTTCCCAGATCAAGACGGACTGGACTGACCAGAGTAGCAGAAGACGAGAGGATTGTGGCAGACATTCGCGACCATCCTTTCACCAATGCGGTGACTACGACGGAGCGGCTGCACTTGGAGGTCTCAGCTTGGACAGTTAGGCAACGACTCCATGGAACAACACCGGGTTGGGGGACTACAGTTCCCAGAGCAACTAAAGAAAGCCAAAGGCGCTGGTGAGGCCTGTGTTGGGGTACCCACATATACCACTCGTCACGCTTGGGAAGATCAGACTACAAAAACTACAAAGCTTCCAAAACAAGTGTCTGATGCCAACCAGTGGCCAAGCGCCACCTTACCAGGAGACAGTGAAAACCATCCACCTGAGAAATAAAACGGAGGCTCTCAACGTCAGGTTCCATCGCCTAGGAAAGAAGGTTTGGGAGAAGCTCCTGGACGACCCTCACAGCCCAGACCACCTACGCGGGGAAGACATCGACAGAGGGCGACCCCACGCCTGGTGGCCCCGGAGTCTGCCCGCACTACAACAACCCAACCCGCGACCCATCTATGTCCGCCACAGCGATTCACATTAGATTAAAACTCAGATGATATAAAATCACATTTAACAAGTCACAATCTATTGAGTCCATAACATAATACAGTAATAAGATTTTAATAAACAAATGATTGTTTTATCAAACTCGTCATTGCCATCCAAAGAAACCATTGTCCAACCTCATCCTATATCTTAGGTCAGCTTAGTTAGCCAACAAACTCTGTAATATGTAAAACTCTGTTTAACTCATTAAAATTCTTTTCCAACCTTTCCCCCCACGACTATATGTTGTGACTTCTCCATCCTTCATGTCTGGCTGTGCCTTGAGCCCCAGCATGCCTTCCATCCTTTCCTCACCTTAACCCCCCAAAACAGTAAGTGGGGAAGACCTGGACTTCTGGGCAACCACGGCCGTCTTCACTGCTGGGGACGTGATAACACCCGTTACGAGCGGCAGCATGTTTATCAAGAAGCCAGGAGCGGCCACGTGACCATAAACATGTCGGGCTGGATCAACCTCAACAGTGTGGACGAGTTAGCGGAGATAATGTTTTTCTTCTGTTTGTGTCAGATAAAAAGATGTGTATTTTTTTTCTTTAGAAATAATATGTTTTCGTCTTATCCTCATGTGAAACACTTTTATTTCATTAAATATTTAATACTCAATTTAACTTAAGAGTGACAGAACATAGTTTACTCGAACCAATTTTACCAATTGGAACGTAGAGCAAACTCCCAAACATAATAAAGCTTAAACTGTGTGTGTGTGTGTGTATGTGTGTGTGTACCACCACCATCACAACAACCACTAAGACAGCAACCACCACCATAGCCGCCACCACAACATCCGCCACCACAACATCCACCACCACAACATCCACCACCGCAACATCCACCAACACAACAACCAACATAACAACAACCAACATAACAACCACCAACACAACAACCACTAAGACAGCAACCACCACCATAGCCGCCACCACAACATCCGCCACCACAACATCCGCCACCACAACATCCACCACCGCAACATCCACCAACACAACAACCAACATAACAACAACCAACATAACAACAACCAACACAACAGCTACCAACACAATCAAGCATAGAGCTGTATGCAGTATCAAAAAATAATCTAAGCACTGCACTGGCTAGCCATTATCTCTGAATACAATCCACAAATCGATTAGCATCCAGGTTCTCAATTACTGCTGGGTAAACAGAGACAAATGGTGTAAATAAACTTGGTCATAGTTTCACCCTGCAAGGCGAGTATGCTGACCATTACACCACATGTAAATAAACATACATTAAAGCCATAGATGCAACGGTAGTTCAGAATATCACCTTAATATTATATCAGTAAAAGGTAAAGTCAGAGGCATATCTTTCCTTTAAAACAAAAATAAAGTCTCGTCAGGTTTGCAGTCTCTCTCGTAATTATCTATTGTATCGTGAATCACAGGGTCCAGGATCTGTGAGGTTGACCGACACGTAATGGAGGGTGAGCGAGGCACAGTCACATCTCCTACAATTATCTTGAAATTGAAAATCTTCGGGAAATTGTATGTTACGTCCAGATGACTGCATGGTGGAGGGGAGCGAGTGAATCAGGCTAGACCCAGGGGTAATTCACCTTCTGTTTCCTTCCATTTCAATCAGGAACAACAGTGAAGAAGGTGAAGGTAGGGATGCAGGTACAGGAAGGAATACAAGCACAGGTAGAGGTACAAGTAGAAATACAGGTAAAGTGAACAAAAACAAACTACTCGTCTAATGTTATTTTTCTATCTCTACAAATTTATTATCTTATCCTATTCCATTTATTTGCTCGTGTGATTTCTTTTGTGGCATTTTCTTTGTCACTTCTCTGTATGCATTACTTCTCTAGGTCTATTTTTCTCTTCTTGTCTCATCCTCGAGCAAAGTCTCGTTGGAAGTGTCCTTCGGCGTCTCTGAACACAATTGACGATAGCTCTCTCTCTCTCTCTCTCTCTCTCTCTCTCTCTCTCTCTCTCTCTCTCTCTCTCTCTCTCTCTCTCTCTCTCTCTCTCTCTCTCTCTCTCTCTCTCTCTCTCTCTCTCTCCTCTCTCTCTCTCTCTCTCTCTCTCTCTCTCTCTCTCTCTCTCTCTCTCTCTCTCTCTCTCTCTCTCTCTTACAAGTTCTCAGTATTTCACAGTATCTTTTAATATACATCACTATCTCTAAGCACTATTTAATATATCTCACAATCACTCGCCACCTCTCACAATCACTCACCACCTCTGACCACCTCTCACCATCTCTCATCGTCCTTCACCACCTCTTATATTCTTCTCACCCTCACCATATCTCTCACCATCCTTCACCACCTCATATCATCTCTCTTTATCTCTCTCATCATTTCCCAATCTCTCTCTCACCCACACACTTGTGATCACACTTTTATCTTGATCCTGACCTCATGAAACCTTTATTATCATGAGAAAATTTATGTTACTATGAAATATGAACGTTCCTGAAATATAGAGTTTATTAACGACTTCTTAATATAATCTTTTCCAAGACCTTTGAGTTCAGTAATCGCCCTCAACTTTGAAAAAACCTCCTCTCAAAAATAGTTTAATATTTTTTTTTTACAATGATCATATAAATTTGAATGTTTCTTAGATAATTCAATTCATTAAAAAGTTTCTGTTGATAGATTTTAATTGATTTTCCTTCAATATTTGGAATTTTTAGAAGTTTATTGAGGACTTCGACAACTACATTTCACGGGTTTAGGTTAGGTTAGGTTAGGTTAGGTTAGGTTAGGTTATGGTGAAAAGTTCAAGTGTCGGAATATTTTATATGTTTATTCAAGAGATGACCTTCAATGTTTGACCTGTAACTTGTAAGACGATAATTGGAAAATTCACATTCCTGTCCATTCCTATTCCGCACCATCATCTTGTCTATTCCTATTCCTGTCCATTCCCATTCCTGCTCATCCATTAGAGATATACTAAGCCTGTTCAATGTTCATCCTCCTGTCCATTATCATTCCTGTCGATCAAACTTTCCAATCCCATTCCTGGTCGTCCAAATTTCCGTTCCCATTCCCAACCAGTTGTAACACAATTATAACCCATCCCCTGTCGATAACAAGATCACAAGTTCCATTACTAGAACATAAACGTTGTATGAGAGTGAGTTTTAATTTTTGGCCAAGGTAGTTAACCCAGTGAATACCTGTCCTGTCCTGACTGATTGAGTGAACGAGTGAGTGATTGACTGACTGGTTGAGTGAACGAGTGAGTGATTGACTGACTGACTGGTTGAGTGAACGAGTGAGTGATTGACTGACTATTCAAATGAGTGAATGACTGATAGACTAACTGACTCACTGATTGGTTAAATAACTGACCTTCATAACCTTACTGACTAACTAACCGAGAGACTATTTACTGTAGTTTAACTCGAGTAGAGACTGAACAATAGAATAGTCCCCCTTTGAACGGACGTCGCGTTTTCCCGTCTAATATAGTTTCAATCAATCGCTGGAACGGGATATATCGTTTGAATTGTGACACGATAAATACAGTACGAGAAACATCAAAGTGTTTTAATGTGCCAAAATGTAAATGCATACTAGGAGGCAGATACATGTAGTCCATTGCCTGTCAATTTTGGGGTGACTGTACGCCCTCTGACAGCAAGGCCAATAGTTAGAGACGAAATAAGAACAGGTGGGACCCTGGGGTACGATTGTAACAAGGGGTTTCCACCTCCCTCCATTATATTAAAATATTTTATAATTACATACCAAAATATCAATAAAATTGTATTAATTATTATTATTATTATTATTATTATTATTATTATTATTATTATTATTATTATATTTTCGCCTCCCAGGTCATTGACGTGTGCCCTGGTGGGCTAATCCCGTAAAAAAAAGTGTTAGGGCCACCTCACCCCCCAGGGTCTCGTACACTTGCTCTGTACACACTCAAGTTCGTTTACTAACTCTGAGTGGAGTAATTTTCAGAGTGTACATCTTATGCTCGTCTTGTGTTAGTTTAATACTGCGCCGTCAAGAGAAAAGACAACAGAGTCAACATCTTACTTTTTGTTCTGCAGGAAAAAAAAAAGAATGAAATGTAGAGTCTTAGGAAAGTGAAATACAGAGCCTTAAAGTCATTCAAGTGATTCGAATTGTGTTGACGTCATGAGGCATTCATATTAAGGTGATAATCCAGCCAGGTACCAAAAAATGGCTCCTGAAACTGATGCATTATATAAAAGACTAACTCACTTGTTCTTCTGCTTTCGGTGAGCAGTATCACCGAGGAGCAGCCATAAGCCCTCACGTTATCTGGTCATTCACAATTAACCTTCACAGAGAAATATATATCTAAGGATCAGCCGGACGCGAGCAAAGATCAAAGAGTAATTTCAGAATTTTTGGTCTCTCACGGGTCTTATCCGACCTCCTGGACCTTGTCTTTTACGAGCTGGAAGAATATATTTGATATACTTATTTCCTTGATAAAAAACGTTCTCTGCTGTCTGGAAAGAGCTTCAGTCATAAAGTTAAACGAAAGAAAAAGCATCGTAGAGAGTAGATCCTTCAGAGACTATCTCTCAAGTTTTAACCAAATTTTTTGGGCACCTGGGATTGTTTTGTCCTAAGAGACAAACGAAGATATTTATTCATAGGTTATGGAAAGAGTTATGAAGTCATGCCCATCTTCATAAAGTTTCATTCTACTGTTTAGAAAACCCCTGATTCGTACAGTGTACACGTAGAAAAAGTCAAAATAGAGAGCATTTGTTCTTGCCACCACCACACGGCTGGTTCTGCGCCCTGAAGTCGGATAAAGTGATTGAAATTGGATTCATGGGTCTTCCTCCTCGAGGCGTGAAATGGAATCTGGGACTCAGGGGGTGGGGATTACCTACATCTGACGGAGAGGAAGACCCCTGATTCCATTTTGTCACAAACTCAAATCCTCAGATTATTTGCAACTTACGAACATAATAATTTCTACACGCGCGATGTCGGGGTCACTGGCCAAGAGGCCTTTTTTATCAATAGGAACATTTTAGATTTTTTGTCGAGTTTTCAATATTTCCAACTCTGACTCTCAGTCTTGGAAGAAGGACGCGAACCTCAGCCTGATGTCTCTCCCACTGACTCTAAATGAAGACGTAGAGAAGGGAGATAATGTTAGCAGACTATTCGGTATTATTTTACAGTATCTAATCTATAATGACATTTAGTTCTTCTAGCAGATGTAACCAATGGCAGGGGGAATTAATAGCGAAGACAACAAGAAATAAACACAATGAACGAGGATCTAAGATTATTCCGTTATAAGTGAATTCGAGTTTATCCACAAGAGAACTGGGGTCCTCATGACCTTCACTGCCAAGTCGATATTCATTTAAATGATTGTCTTCTTTGTCAGGCAATTTTTGTGTCGCTGCCCTGCTTGATGAAGGTATTAAAGAAATTGTCTGATGCAGCAAAACTGGTGAGGCGTGAAAGTGAAACTGTGTCGACAGATCTACAATTTAGAGACACGAGGATGTTAAGGTGATTATTAATTTCGCTCTTTTGGAACTAGTAAATATACAAAATATTTTTCCTTCCTTTTTTTTTAATTGCAAATTTCGATGCCGCCAAAACTGTATTTTTATTAATTTCTGTGATCCAGACTCCTTCCAGTTATCCTCAGAATGTGTCTAACTGTTAACCTAGACAGCACATACTTGTCAACCCAGGATGTAGCGCGAGTCACGGGCACCTCCAGGCCAACTTGCATTCTCAAGTGATAAAGAACAGTACACTAATAAAATGCATTCTAAATTATTAAATACATGTAAAAAAAATCCTATTTTCCTTCCGGATTCACCTCAATCAAAAAAGGAGAGATATTGGTCCCAAGTATGAATGTGTCTTGTCATTATACGCAAGAGCTCAGTCGGTCCTGGGAGTTAATGCGCCTGAAGGATTGCATTTTAATAATCTTCGTCTCTAATATTCATGTTTCAAGATTTTTCCTGGATAAAATCAGTCCAGTGAATGATCCGCATTAATGCTACGTCGTTTATCCTGGTCCACTGCGCTGCACATTGCCCCAAAAATTTCCTCTGCAAATGTTGGCAATTTCTCTTGCCGGATGGTTCTGTTTACAACACACTGAAGTAGTTCTTACCTCATTCTTCAATAGTGCAAGTTGTGAGGGGTCGAGACCTCATGAAGGAGGTGACTTATTGTGATGGTCAAAACACTGGGATCTTTACAGCGGACCTCAGGAAAGTTGTTTTGGATCATCAACTGTACGTATTACTAACTATGAATACAAACAAAATAGTCAAATTATACTCTGTTGTTGCTGTCATGATATTTTATATGACTATCCACACACACACACACACACACACACACACACACACACACAGCTAAGAGTGATGATCAATACATAACTGGTTCAAAAGTTAAAATTTCAATTCGAAAAAGAAGGAAACGATGTAGAACAGTGAATACACCTGACAAGCTAATGTTCAGTGGTGCAGACGAGGGTTGGGGATCGGCTTTACATCTACGTGTGAAGTCCTGGACCCTCATGTAATAGGACTCCCGCCAAATCCACAAAGAAATTGAGAACTGCTGACTACACCACGTAAGAGTCCTGCCAACACCACAGGACCTCCACCACACCCTTGTCTACTGTGAGACCAGAAAATAGATCCCTGGACGATGTAGTTGGTGATACCTAAATCAACCCATCAAGAGGTAGTCAATATACTGGCCTTCTCCGCTCACGACCACGTCACCAGCTATCAGTTTGAGGACAGAGTTATTGCACCGTCCTCACTAATTTTTGTCGCCAACATGTGATCAACAAGAGGAAACACCGATCTAGTGCACGCGGTTGTACCCTACCAGAGTCGGAACCCTGTGCCTAATTTCGTCTTGTTGATCACATGTTTTCGACAAAATGTACGCTCGTTTGGACGCACCCTAAAGCTTAATTTTAAACATTTAATTAAAAAAAAAACAACGGTGAAAAACAAGGTATATTTATAGATGAGAACTCAAAAATCCCTATTTTCAAGTTATACAAGTTCATTGTGAGCTCTTTTTGTCGCTCTGGAAACATCAAAGTGGTATTTTCCTTCCCGCCAGACATTTTGTAGCTATATCATACAGAATTGTTTAAAAAGCTGGCAACAACTTAAGCAATTATGACAGGAAAAGGCAGGGAGAGACTAATGGTAGTCAAGGCATAAAAGACGAGTTAAAAACAAGGAAATTTCTCCAACACAATTCTTTCTCTGAGCAGTAACCTTTGATCTCAGCCATCGACTTACTATAAGATTAAGTTATTTCTTCCTTGGTCACCATCTAGTAAGCCCTCACAGTTCCAGCATAATTGATTCCCGACACCAGAAACAATTTACCTTAATTTTTAATTATCTTGAATTTTTACTGACCACAATTAAAACCCAAAGGCGTCTTCATTAACTAACATGCTTCCTATTAACCAAATTTATCTGAATAGCTAAATATCTTTTGCTACTTGTCTTTTTTCATCATCTGAGTTAATTAAATTTCCCCAAACAACTAATTAGTCTCACTTGATGAAATAGATGTGTGAAAAATTAATAAATATAAAGTTAGAATACTCCATTTACATTCTCTGGTCTAGTCTCGTGTGACTAAATATGTTGTGCTGGTGTGTGTTATAACAAGTGGAAACAAGCATACCAAAGTAATAGTGAGCAAATAGTGTGTCAGGATTCATGAATAGCCGCGCAACATGAGACAAAGTCCACCAACCAGCTTCACTTCTTGTTCCTGTGTGTAAATGATCGCTATATTGTTTTTTTTTTCTATAGTACTCCTCAGGTGTCGCCGATGTTTCAGTTGTTGGCACTAGCTAGGCGTACAGTATGCCTGAGTGCCTTCGTTAACAAGGAAAATCTGTATAAGCGCCAGTGGTGAACCATTGCAAACACACGAGTGAATAACACACATACACGATGCAACGCACTATTTGTAAATGCAAACAATAACAGCGCCAGTGTATATATGTTTCCCTGAATCCAGTTAAAAGGTTTTCAGGCAGTGAGTCTGTTAAATACCAGGATAATTTAGCTGGTGTAACCTGCGCTTCCGGCGGTTTTACAACTTACTTTACATGAATAAATTTTGTGGGGAATACGAGAATGTTTCCACATGAATAAACATCAAATTCTCTCTAAGGAACGTAAACAAGAGCACAACTTACAAAAACTTGACTATAACTTACGAATGTAGATTGCACACGCGCGCACACACATACACGCACGCACGCACGCACGCACACACGCACACACAATTCGAAGACTCCCAGATATCCGGGTGAGGAAGGAGAAGCCATTATATAACAGGCATTCCTCTTCCGGATCACTATGCTGAAGGACAACATCGTTTTTAGATAGTTTTACCTTCACAAGTCACATAATCCTCTTTCGGAAGCCTTTGCATAAGAGAAAGTTTTGTCCCTACAAGAGAAGGTGTGGAGGACGCGGCTCACAGCTAATACACACCACCGACGCAGAGGGTAATGATGTACCACAACTTTTTCCACCGCCCAGACAACGTCGTCCTGACAGTACCCAACACAGGCACTCCCCTCCTCAACGCCGTCAGTCACCATCAACGCCAGCATCTTTTCCCTTTGTTTTTAGCCCTGGAAGTAGCTCAGGGAGATGCAGGTGACAGCAGCAACATACAAAAGGCATCTGTCCACGCTGGATCTTGTCTTGTGACTTGAAGGAGAAAAGAATATTGAGTTAAGGATGTTAGGAGGTGCCGCGTGTCCAACTTGTAAAAAAAACATGCAGGTCTTATGTGTACAGAAAAACTCATGTGCATGGGGAGCTTTAAGAGGAGTGAGGAGTTAAATATTATGGTGTAGGGAGAGGGTGCTAGTTTGAGCGTTATGTCACTAATGTGTTTACTGATGAAGAATTGGAATTATGACACTCTCTCTCTCTCTCCACCTGTCTCCTTTGCGACAACTCCAAATCTGGGTTGATGGATCAGTAGAGAAAAATCTTCTGAGAGGAAAATCAACCACAAATAATATGGATTATTGGGCTTTCTCCTTGTACAAAAACCCTTACACACTCCGTAATATATTGAATACATTCTCCATGCGCGTTTCCCAGTGGTGGAACAATCCTTGCGTGCAGTGAAATCCTATCAAGAGGATGGAGTAAACTTTCAGCTAAAATCAGGGTATCATCATCTGCCCAGTTACCCTAGCAGGAAAGACGTAAAATTGTGCATTTAAAATTATTGAATGAAAAACCCTTGAATCTTAATGAGAGTTGTTCTTATATTATAGTGGTAGAGAAACAGTTCTCACTCACACACACACACACACATACATACACACACACACTCGCAGCAACCTCAACAACCAGTCAATAAAGCCTAGTAAACACACACACACACACAACTCGAAGGTTACATCCCACAACACAAAGCCGCAATACAGTAGGTCGCGCCCTGAGTGGTGAGGGTTGAGAATGTAGTATTAGTCGGCTTTCTCTCACACACACAAACAGCGGGACCACAAAACATCCTCAAAGTCGATGTTGGTTGTTTTGATGGAAAGAACTCTCTCTCTCTCTCTCTCTCTCTCTCTCTACTCTCTCTCTCTCTCTCTCTCTCTCTCTCTCTCTCTCTCTCTCTCTCTCTCTCTCTCTCTCTCTCTCTCTCTCTCTCTCTCTCTCTCTCTCTCTCTCTCTCTCTCTCTCTCTCTCTCTCTCTCTCTCTCTCTCTCTCTCTCTCTCTCTCTCTCTCTCTCTCTCTCTCTCTCTCTCTCTCTCTCTCTCTCTCTCTCTCTCTCTCTCTCTCTCTCTCTCTCTCTCTCTCTCTCTCTCTCTCTCCTCTCTCTCTCTCTCTCTCTCCGTCCAATAGGTGTGGGTGTTGTTGGAAAGCTCACTGCGTCTGGTTCAGAGTCTTGCGTGGAGTGGAAGGGCAAACACCAGGCTGTGATTGCTTCAAGGCGGAGGGGACTACCGCTCGTATATACAGGTGTGTTGTATGTTGTGTCTGGATGCTGGCTGTGTGCGTGTGTGTGTGGGTGTGTGTGTGGGGGGGAGGGGTGTATGCGCGCGCGTGCGTGTGCGTCTTTTTATATAAAAAACTTAAATCTGTGTACACATTAAAACACACACACACACACACACACACACACACACACACACACACACACACGTATGCACACATTCAATTTGTACACGATCGGCTCAAATAATGATAATGTGGTTAACAGTAATAATTCGGACAATATGATAATTCAGTTAATAGCAATATTTCGAACAACATTGATGATTCAGTTAATATTAATAACTCGGTTAACTCGGATAATTCGGTTAACCCTGATAATTTGGATAACATTGGCCATGACTTTCTATATCGCCATGGTGCAGAATAAGTATATATGTTTCTTATTAATTGCTAAACCTTAGTGATGAAATTAAAAGTAAAGCAAATGGGTCAGTTTTATCAAAGGATCACACGTAACTGGAGGTGTGAAATTTACCTTACCTAACCTAACCAAGCTTAACCTAACATAACCAAATTTTACCTAAGCAAACCGAACCAAATCTAACCTGTCAAACCTAACCTAACCTCTTAACATTACACTATAATTACAATGGGACTCTTACCATAATTACACGCACTTAGGTCCAGACAGAAGACAAAATCAACATAAAATTTAACAAGTTAAACATTTAAGTGAATTTTGTCATCATAATACCTCTTTTTGCACTTTACTCCCACTTTTTTTCAGTATATTTTGAACAAGAGTTCAAAACTCGAGACATTAAGTAGCATTCAAATCAGTTTCATAAAACGGAATATCATTGAAACAATACTCGAGACACGCTTCATATCAGTTAGACAAAGTGTGTCTGTACAGATATCTTATAAAAATATGCGAGTCAATAGGGCAAATATTAATAACACTGAGAATATTACAATATATTCTCGGTAACATTATCGAAAACGGAATGACATACTGCTAAAAGACTGTTTGAGAGCTTTATGGGTTCGAATACCGTAAGACACCCATATCCATACCTAAGGTTGACTATGTATTGTGGTGATCTGTCGGTGTAATATCTGTCCAAGTAATCTGATGGAATGTCGATTTATAATGAGATGGTGTCAAAAGTTATGATGCAGTGGTATAATATAAAATATTGTCGATATTTTATGACTTTCCGTGGGTATTGCGAGGAATGTTTATTAATCTACTATATGAGAATCTGACCCCTGACTCACTTTACAAAGAAACATTAAGGGGTCATTATTAACACTGATAATCGTGCGAAAATCAGGAGTAAGTTAACATGGTCAGATTTACAAAGTATCTATATGTTAACTTCGTCTCTCTATAACTGGTGGTTAATGAACGTATCTAGTGATGTGATTTAGATTATAATTTATATTCTTTATTGTCAATCAGCCTCAGTCAGACCTAAAAGAATGATTGGATTATTTGAAGATTTTTCTACCTAAAATTGACCACCCAAACGCTACCTAGTTGGATTAGGTTAAGTTAGTTAAGGAAATTAATCCCAAGGTGAAATAAGCTGTTGGGGCGAATCTTCAGGTAATCCAGATTTATTCTCCAGATGCAAATTTTTCCTCATACAAGATAAAAAGTAATGAGAGTTTTTACCAGCTCCATTATGGTATGGCGTCACTTTTAACCTAACCTAATCTAACATAGGTAATCCCACCACACCTTAACCCCTAACGTAACCTAACATTAAACAAATAACAACCTAATCTAACAAAATCTAACGTAACAAAACCAAATCTAGTCATACCTAGCATAACATAACATAACCTAACCTAGCATAAAATACACCAAGATGACCTAATATAGCATAACATAACATTACCCACGCGATTAAAGTACAGTACATGAAGAACGCCCCACACTAAAACAATATATTACATGACGTCACCATGGTAACCAATCACTTGCGCTGAAAGAATTTTATTACATTATATAATTTGGGGAGAAAAATAGTGTACAGCCCGGGACTAGCTCCAGTGAAAACGGAATTTTGTGACAGAAAATTAGTTTCGACTATGTCAAGCAGTGAACCGGCAGGACTTGGCAGTAAGTTAGGTTTAAAACACGATGTAAACAAACTCATCAAAGGGAGGGTAGTAGCACACAGCTCTCACGCCCACACAGAGTTAAAGTCAAATATTGCATTTTGTGGCTGAGTACAAAGGTATTTTGAGCATTCAGGTGGATGATTTGGGCTCAGCTGGCCCCAGTGACTGCCTATTGCATTATTGAAGTACGTTTTAACAGTGGAAATGGAACTTCCTGGTGTGAAGGCTGATAACAAAGACGAGAGCATTATCAACATCATCACACTCAAATCTCATTGTCCGTACATATTCACCCAGAAACTTTATTTATCGCGTATTACTGTTGTTACTTATACAGTAACTCTCTAATGAAAGGGGAGTAATTACGCTAATTAATAATATATCTACAGAAGAAAAAAGATTCAAGCGTAATCTGTCTGACTTGTTTTTCTACATAATTATTCCAGCAACTCTCTTCAGGGCCGCGCAGATCAAAGCTTACCAGGCGGGTCACCCAGTCCGCCATTGTCCCATTATGTAATGTATTAATAATATGAGGTGAACGTAAATTAATGGAAAGTTCTACGCTTTCTAGGAATTTTATATCGTTCAGTTATTGATTCTGCTACATTATGCAGTGTGTTAGGGATATTTTGGGATGAAGGTTGAGTGTGTTGGTGGTTATAAATCTTACTTAGTTTGTGTCGCAGGAAAATTACCATCACTCAAGATCAGTGTTGTTGTTGTTGCTGCTGGTGGATTCCTATTTACGGTCTATTACATAAACTTTCATATGACGATGATTATGATATTGTTTTAAGGTACACGTGTTCCCTCTATTCATCAAGTGAGTCGCTGGGAGAAATAGCCTTGAGGTTATTGTGATTTAGCTACCCAAACTCCTCTAAGAATCTCAAGTTATATTTCCGGGGAATAATAATAACAACAGGTTAGTTTCAATATCAACGTTTCACTCATAAGTCTTCTAATATTTCCCATCACATTCAATGTATTTCCAGGAGTTTATTTCCCTAGGTTTAATAGTCACGTATTATAAGTGGGAAAAATAATTTATATTTATATATATATATATATATATATATATATATATATATATATATATATATATATATATATATATATATATATATATATATATATATATATATATATATATACAGTATATATATATATATATATATATATATATATATATATATATATATATATATGTATATATATATATATATATATATATATATATATATATATATATATATATATATATATATATATATATATATATATATATATATATATATATATATATATATATATATATATATATATGTATATATATATATATATATCGTCTTACTAGAACGATTCAGCAGCTGATAAGAGTGAGCATCTCCTCCAACTTGAGAAGCATCATTAAAAAGTTTGAGCGAGAAAAAACCTCAAGTTTCAAATTTCCGGGAATAAAAATTTTCAGCTTCATATCATTTAAGATACGTTATTGAGACACGGATTTTTCCTGTCTACGTATGTTGAATGATTCAGCGAGTCTTAAAATGATTCAGCGAGTCATAAAATGATTCAGTGAGTCTTTAAATGATTCAGGGAGTCTTAATATGATTAAATGAGTCTTATAATATTTCAGTGAGTATTAAAGTGATTCAGCGAGTCTTAAATTGATTTAGCGAGTCTTCAGTCGATTCGAGAAGTCTTTAAATGATTCAGTGAGTCTTCAAAAAAATTCAGTGAGTCTCCCATACCATACCCGTTTTCAATTAGGTGGACTGGCAGTGCCCCAAGATAGACCGATGACTCTTAGGACAGAAGGCGTATCCATACCAAGATTGCATGCCTAGTACAGTACTTTTATTATTAGCTATATTTAGTTCTATTCTACAAACAAGTTAAATTTTAAAGAACACAATATTGAATAACCAGCGAAAAAAACACTTTTAGCAGAATATAAGAACAAATTAACCCCGGAATCTCGAGCTCTTCCCTGATTTCAGAAATTTTAAGACAAATGCCAGAATGAAATTCTACTAAAAAAAATGACGCTGCAATCAACGACACAAAACTTTTCTTCTCCAATCACCAGCGAGTTCGTCCGAGAGTTGCGTGGCTCTTTATAATGCCTGTGGCTCTATCTTTCGCTATCCTTAACTTGATTATTTCGCTCACAACAACAATGCTCATTCCTTCCCTGGGGCTTCTCACAGCTACTACCCCTGATGCTGCACTCCGCCAGAGACGACACCTATAGAGGAGCAGCAACACTCCCTCCAACAAGCCCAACACGATCATAGAACTCCCTCTCTTCCTGCTGGAGCTGGATCATCAAGTCCAGCAAGTACTCCCTTTGCTTGAGCGTCAACACAAACACACCGATCACAGGTACGAGGCGGAGGAGCACACCAGTATCCACATCACAAGTCTAAAAAAACTATACACATTGCCTTACAGATTTCCGTGGAGATCACATGAATATTTTTATCGCAATAACAACATTGTCCTCATATGTGGGAGACCTCGCACAATAAAAATTAAGGACAATGTTGCAGTTTGTAATAGAAGCAGTCACGCGATCACTAAGGAAATCTGTAAGGTAGTGCGCCTCTCTGAACGTCTATCAGTATACAGAGAAAACTATCATGATATAATCTACGTAACGAAGTGCGACGTGACCATCTGGGTAAGGTTTACTGTTTGTCGTCTTCCAGCCCAGCGACCTACAGTACGTCACTCACTGACGTCACACGTCCTGGAGAATGTCCCCCCCCTCCCCCCCCATGTTACACCTGTTGATGTCGGAGAACCTGAGGGTGTTTGTTTACCCGCGTGGCAGTTGATGACGTCATACATCCTGGAGTGTCTTTATCCGTGCTCTTGTAGTAGTTGATGACGTCATACATCCTGGAGTGTCTTTATCCGTGTTCTTGTAGTAGTTGATGACGTCATACATCCTGGAGTGTCTTTATCCGTGTTCTTGTAGTAGATGATGACGTCATACATCCTGGAGTGTCTTTATCCGTGTTCTTGTAGTAGTTGATGACGTCATATATCCTGGAGTGTCTTTATCCGTGCTCTTGTAGTAGTTGATGACGTCATACATCCTGGAGTGTCTTTATCCGTGTTCTTGTAGTAGTTGATGACGTCATACATCCTGGAGTGTCTTTATCCGTGTTCTTGTAGTAGTTGATGCCGTCATACATCCTGGAGTGTCTTTATCCGTGTTCTTGTAGTAGTTGATGCCGTCATACATCCTGGAGTGTTCCAGTTGTAGTTGATGTCACATATCCCCTAATACTTACCAACCCAATAGCTGGCGAGGACATTAAGCATCAAGATATCCTCTTTAGATTTACTATTAACACAAGAACTGAAGTTGGCCGAGAAATATTTATTTAGGGGGTGATTACTCTAGACTTGGCTGAAAACATTGATTTAGAAGAGATGTAGACGTTTATTTACCGACAACAACTCCAGAGATAACACACAAACTATTTATTTAGTAGGAAAAACTCTCTTAAAGTTACACCGCCAGCTCTCCCCTTTTGAGGTAGTTAAAAGTTGTGTGTGTGTTTGGGTGTGTGTGTACACCTGGGAGCATGGTGGAGACAGGTTTACACACTCAAGCGGGGCCTTACCTCTAGACTCTAGAGCTATAGATTTTCCATATCAAAGTCTGAGTTCGGTGTTCTTACCTGACTGATATTGTTCTGTCTGAGCGAGGGAGTATTTTTTTCTTCTGCCTTTAAGCTACTTTAATGGGCGCCTCTCCTGCACTGACTGGTGGATGCTGAACACAGACAGCTAAACAACTCTAATGCGTCACTGTTAACCCTGTAGGTCAATCTAGTTATCCTCACTTACGCAGCTGTAACCTCGTCATGGTCAACCTTATTATTCTTAATTCTAGTTTTCTTAATATTGGTTTATTGACAAATGTTCTTTATTTCGGCAATTTTTTTATCGTTTAGTTTTGTCCAATTCTTCCCCCATACAAAAATAAGCTTAAAACTTGAAGTAAAATTTCTAGAGTAACCCCGAGAAACATTAAATCAAGCCACGTACTGTAAACTGAAGCAAGATAACACGAACAGTAATAATTCAGTGATAATCTACAATATATTTCTCTATCTTTCATTGACCTACAGCAACATGGCCCAGGTGGTTGACATCAAGAACAGACAGAAAATATTTATTCGAGTAAGAAATGTATGAAACTGATTACACGAGACTGACTGATCCACCTTCAATAGAAAAGCGGAAACTCCATCAATGGTAAAGCCTCACTCAACAAGTAATTACTGTTGTATACCCGAGTTAAATGTTTTAGAAGCTCTTAGTTCTGGCTTGGGCTCGACTTGTAAGTGAAAACAACGGTAAAAACAACATGGCTGTAAGATGAGAGTAGTGGTGTTGGATTTTCAGAACGTTATCAATTATTTAGAATGATTTGCGAGATTTTTCAAATATATGAAAAACTAGGTCTAATTATTTACTCGTATACTGCTGTCTGTACCACCGGTTACTTGGTCTCCTCTCTCTTAGTTGTCACTTCTCACTAGGGGGTAATATTCAAAAGACAAATTCTACTCTCCAGGATATTACTACTGGTAAATAAATGGGTAAACTTTTTATCTATTAGTTACAGAAAATATAATTCACATTTACATCATTACGTGAAGCTTTTAATTATGGTAAATCAGCACGAGGTCTAGAAAAGAGATTGTATGAACATAAGCAGACGTAAAGACCACATCATACATTACCTCAAATTTACTCGTTTCGTACAGTTGCGGACAAGGTTCGCTGGACACTCGGCAGTTTCTTGCAAGTAAATAGTGTACTTGAGGCTCACTAGGTGAGGGGGATTGGAAATTTTATGTATAGACACCAGATATTGGCAAAAGTTCAGAGAATATTCTCCACAACTGTACGCAGATGATTTGGGATGCTTATCGAAGTGGCAGGAAGACAAGGTAATACGTCCAGGAACAGACAAGAGGATGAGAACAGTTGAAACTCCGTATATAACAAATAATCAAGTTACATATCACCGGCAGGAATATCTGTTCTTGTCTAAAGTAGCGGGAAATTTGATGGTGACGTAATCGAAGGGGGCGGAGCCAACAATGGTATCGAACCAAACAGGAGGAGCCAAGGACAGGCATCTGTTATTGGCTCTGTATTGAAGCACTTGAATCAGTTGTCTCTCTTATTATCGTCCTGTGTAAACAAGACTTCGCGCCCAAACGTTACAGAATAAAACTCCAGCTCTCACCTGTGTTATTCCGTGTTATAGGGGTAGGATGCTAGTACACCTTGGGGTAGTTACAGTGCCGGCAAACGATCCCGATAAGTCTATCATACTCACTGATGAGTATTCAAGGGGCTTGGGTTCAGGGAAGGAAACCAATCCTCCACTCCAGTCGTAATGAAACGCTCTAGTACGGAGTTATAGTATTCATCCCACATAAAATATTACAAAGGAAAAAAGGTACAAAAATATAAATATACTTCTTGTCTCTCTCGAAGGCAATATTCTGTCAGCCAACAATAATAAGGTAGCCTTGTATAGTCGAGTGGTGCTCCATGCCCTCATAAAGTCTTGGCAGGTATTGTGGAGAGTATTATTACCGTAGTTCAGTTCTCGATACCAGGCCAATACGAGCACTCACAAGGAAAGTGAGAGAGAGGTTAAGTAGTTGTCGGAGAAGTTTGGGTGCGCCTTGTATGGTGTCCCTAGCTGAAGTAATAATTCGTTTCTTATCGATTCTTTTCCACTTTCACTTGGTTACGTGAATAAATCTTCCTGTTTGGTGTATGAAGTTGCTTACTGAAGTTGTAGTAACGGTTCTTGTGACACGAGAGAAATAATTATTACTGGACAATATTATAAATCTTCCTTACGTTATCACTTCATTCATGTCCAGTTTTCTTCTCCAACACGTGTAGCTCAGTGTCATGCATGTATGTATGTATCTGTCCAATAAATATAAGTTGATTCACTCACTGGTATCCCTGGAGCTTGGCCAACACTGTACAACGGTTATTTATGTGATAATATACAAGAGAGATTAAATCTAACAAAAGCTCATACTGTATAACATAAAAAATCTGAAAATACACAAAGCAATATATTAGCGATACTGTGTGGCTGTACCAAATCGTACATGAAGGCGCGCGCGCGCACGCACACACACACACACTACCATATCTAACTTACAAAAAGAGCTCTCCCCACAAACAAGGTAACCCAGCCCACAAATCGAATTTCCTTACATAAAATCAGTATATTGGATGACCAGGTTAAAGTCTGGCTAACTGGGTGTAGCCTCGACCACGACCAACTCTCCTTAGTTCGAAACTCGTTTATGTCAACCGCATTGCTTCCTTCATTGGTCTTAATAACGAGGTCGTACACTCCTCGACAGGGAAACTCATGTGTATCAAGATGTTATTTCACGCCTCATATATATATATATATATATATATATATATATATATATATATATATATATATATATATATATATATATATATATATATATATATATATATATAATGAAAAAATCCTTAGCAGCTGATATTAAAAATTTATTATAATGTTTCTTAAAAGTAATCGCTACAAAGTGAATTTATTGAAGATATTAATGAACTACATCACTCTTTAACACAACTAACCAAACTAAACCTTAGCTTTAACAATAAAAATAAAAATAAATAATTTCATAAAATAATCTACTAATACTCCACGCTTAATCGTCATCCTACCTACTATGAACTAACACCGGTTCCTCCTGAGATGTATAATACAAACATGTTTCCTTCATTTGAATACAAGATCGCTATATATTTTGTCCATGATTTCTAAAGTTTCTTACTTATGGATCACTTACTGGCTCCTTACTGTACTTTACAACACACATTATCATAACATTAAAATTATACACAACTTCCTTTTCCTTACATAATACTTTTGTTTACTTAAAGGGTTTTATTTGGAGGAAAGGCGCTTCTAGCCTCGTACATAAGCTTCTATGACAGACAGACAAGACATCAAAAGCTTTATTGGAATGTACTAAAACAAACTAATGTATCATAAATAACGACTATATTAACGATACTGCCGGTTGCTCGCGACTTTTTTCTTTGTATTCTTCGCCAGGTGTTCATATATCATTCACTTGTTCTTCATATATCATTCACTTGTTCTTCATATATCATTCACTTGTTTATATTTCATTCATTTGTTCATTATATCATCCAATTCTTGTTCATATATCACCTACTTGTTGCTCATAAACCGTCCACTATTAGTTCGTATATCTTTCACCCTTTTTTTCATATATCATCCGCTTGTTGTTGTTCATATATCACCCACCTGTTGTTCCTATATCATCCACCAGTTGTTCATATATCATCCACCGGTGCAGGTATACCCCCTACCTGGCCACCTCGCTAACAAGGACCAACAACAGCCGAGACGAGTGTGTATTCAGGCCTGGTCTATTACCTGGCTAACAACAGTGAAGGCTGGCGGATTTCCGTTGACAACATGTCATGGCAACCTAGCGGAGGGTTTCCTAGCTAGCTTAGAGAGAGAGAGAGAGAGAGAGAGAGAGAGAGAGCGGTACAATACAATGAAAGGGGGAGACAGACAGAAAGACCAGGAGAGTTACCGTGAGAGAGAGAGAGAGGATGGATTATTTTTAGTTATACCATGGACAAAAAGGTCTTATATTACTCATTGTTCTCTTCCTTATAATCTCCCTTGACTAACTGACCTCAGCAATAGCTCTCATCTCTCTCTTCACTTGGAAGGCGTGCAGTATACCTCTCCCATTAACGCTCGAGAAAGTAGTGTGATGTTCTCTTTATCTTCTACGTGAAGGTTGTTTTAGCTCTGATGGTGATACTTAGAAATGCTTTATCGTCATAATGTTAGAAGACGAAGCCTTAAGGCGAGGTGAGTACATTTATGATACAGTAAAAGAACAAACTTTTCCATGATGTGAAGTGAAAATTGATTATCTCCAACACACAGTCATTATTATAATCATGTTGTTGTCGTGGGTAGAGGTTAGTTTTTCCTTTTGACTACAATAAGCCTCTTCTTGGTGATGGGATAAAAGGCATCTTGACTTATATATTGTGAGGGCGGGGAGTATTTACCCTCGATAGACTGAGTATAAACTGATACTTCTCTGAGACTGTAGGTAAGTCTATACGTTTCATCCCGATGCTGATACGTGAGTCACAAAATACTCCTTTGCCAACTAGGAGGAGATAAATTATTATTCACGTTGTACTGGGCTTCATCTTGCTACCATCCTCCCTCACATTCACCAGGCTGTAGGTGAGGGGAGGTGAGGTGAGGTGAGGTGAGGTGAGCGGGAGAGGAAGAGCAAGGGGAAAGAAAAATCCTGATGGCGGTGGATAGCAAACACGGCCGACTGTTGGTTCCAGAATTGGTGGTCTCTTGTTTATCCTCCAACAATAATGTGGCCAGGACGCCGCACCATCTACGTTTACCTTCGCCCCCCCCCCTCCCCCACGCTGCCCTCCACTGTGTTATGATGGCTGGTGCGGTGACTTACTGTTTAATACTCGACTACAAACGTCTTTCTTTATGAAGTTGTTTTATTAGACTTATGAAAGATGGAGACAGTGTACAAGATAATAACTATCTTTTAGTAGTTGTTCAAAGGATTCTTGAAACTGTGTTTTTGTATTAACATGTTAATTATATATATTACCACTATCATCATCATCCTCATAAGTAGCAGCAGTAGTACGTAAAATAATCAATCAGTATGAATTATCTCCCCAAATTAGGAATTAATTCTAATATAAATATTATGGTAAGCAACAAGAATTTTAAAAAGGTAATTTTTTATATCTTGGAAGTAAATTAAGTGAAAGATAAATTAAAACAAAAACAAAATATTTAGTAATTTTAGAGGTCATGTAATTTCAGGAAAAGACTTTTATAATGCAGTGTAAGGTCCATTGTCCCTTATGGGCCAAATGTTTATAGAGGACTTCAGAATGTGGTGTTACAGGAGAATGCTAAAGCTGGATAAAGGATAAGAAATAGTGGGAATATATAGAATAAGAAATATGAGATCCTTTCGCCATGTAATTAGGGATAAAGGGATAAAAACGAAAGTGTTAATCATTAAAATTAAAAGTTGGGTCCTCAAAAAGTTGCAAGATCTCGGAAGATTATTAGGGGCAGCCCGAAAACATTTGGATGAAGAGCTATGGTCATCAGCCTTCATGCATGTGGATGATACCTTGATTGATTGATTGATTGACTGACTGATAAAATTACCCAAGATTAGTTGTTCATCTTATCTTATCATTTACGCAGTTTTAGTCGTTGCTCGTTGAGTAGGACAGCTACACCAACAATTGATCTTGTTCGATCTTTTTAATATCCTCTTGCAGTCAACGGGGGATGCGGTGGCCGAGTGAATACAACGCTCGCTACTTGTCCCAGGGGTCTCTGGTTGGCGTTTGGGGTAACCCTAGTCCACCCAGCTGAAAATGGACGCCTAACTATACGGCTGGAGAAGTGAAGGCGGTTAAGAGTAGTGCTGACTCTACTTCCTCTTTGTGTACTGAAATTTTATTATTAAGTATGTTGTATCGTCGCTGTATCTAACGGGCCGATAGGAGAATGGATTCCACGTTTTGCAGTCTTTGTGCATATTGGACCCTCCTAATGGAAGGATTATTCTTATACATTCAAAATTCGTCCAGTCACAAGTAGGAGAGCAGGTTATTGTTGACATATTATTGTACAAGATATTCGTGAGAGGGAGATCGACATAAACAAAAATTACGACAGAAATGTCTCCCATAGAAAAAACTCAACAAATAAGAGACTTGATAGAGAATGACAGCTCCTAGATGCAGAATATTGTGCTCACTAACTCCACGCAAACATCGAGGATTGATTGTGACAGCAAGATATAAGAACATTTTATAGAGTACCACTAACACTTAGGAACTCAAAAACACTTTGTCTTTTTCTTTTCTTGGAAAGCCATTCAAGGGTCACATCAGCGGATCAAAGCATACATCTTTCCAGTACACCTGAATTATTTTTACATATTTAAGCTGATATGATATTACTTTTAAAGCCATAAACAAATTATAAACGCCTTCTTTCCACACACACACACACACACACACACACACACACACACACACCAGTACCTCACCACCCCTGACCCTCTGTTACGACCCCTTAAGCTCCGTGGGAGGTGGTGGGTGTCGCCTGAGCCTGGTGGGTGCTGGGTAACACGAGAGGCCCTCCATACCCTCTTGTTTCTTTATCTGCGGGATATAGAGAAATAACCAGTGGGGTGGAGGACGCCTCAACCAAAGCCAATATCGGAGATACGAGATTTACCGGGAGTCGGTTATTGGAAATTTCTCCAGAGATTTACTGAGGCGAGAGACGAACTCTTAGGGGTGCGACAGTGAGGTTTTCAGCCTTACTGTAGCTTTTGATGGCTGTTGTCTACGTCTACTCTGCCCCAAAACTCGTCAAGAGGACAAGATTTTTTTAGTGCCGATTGACGAAACAAAAAGATTTTACGTAATGCCGTTATGTATAAAGCTTTAAACTCGCTTCTCAGACATGTTTCACTTGATAACCAGATGCATAGTTCCGTTCAAAGCGGTTAAACTTAAGACTTTTATTGATTCGTCTTATGATATTGGTATGAGACAAACAAAAAGATGCTCTCTCGCTCTCTCTCTCTCTCTCTCTCTCTCTCTGACACAAAAAATATTCAAGGCACAAGAACATGAGTGACACTAATACAACACAAGTCCATGACACTAATACAACAAGTCCATGACACTAATACAACTCCATGACACCAATACAACACCATGACACAAATCTATTACACTGACTCAAATTTATTGTCAAGCTAAATCATATCATCAAAGACAATATTTACTAGGCTTTATGCGAGTCATAAACAGGGAAAGTTACCCAAAAATTATCCTAATTGTTGAAAGTGACACGAATGAATTACAGGACAAGGACTAACCATCAACAAACTACAGCTATATTACAGTGAAGCCTTTATATAACGGACTCTTCCCTCCGTGTAATCTGTTATATGGGTGTTTCACTTCTAACAAACCCTTGATATAACGGATATTCTTCATCATACAGTCCGTTAAATAGAGGTCACATTGTATTGTCATTTTAAAAACAGTGAGTTCAGTCGCTCGTATACAATGGAACCTTTTATCGTAATGACCAAGGAGTTAGTTTTTTTAATCATTGATGAGTTTTTTGTCGAAGTTAAAAAGCCATTAAGGTAAGTAGCGAGAATGTGTGTTAGCGGGTCAGTGTGTTCACCGGGTTAGCGCTATAGATCACAAAGAGCAATTATTGTTTCTGTGTAGACGTGTGGGATATATACACTGTCTCGGGTGGTAATTTAAGAGGTCGTCTAGAATAGCTATTGCATCAACCTCCACAATATATGATAATAAATACGACTCCTGTTGACTCCGCTGTATTCGTAGTAGGGGGGGGATGTCGTATATGTATGTAGAGAGCGTCACCTTTATGTCGTGACCACCAGTTTTATATAGATACCACTAGTACCACCAGTTTTATGTAGAGACTACCAGTATTATGTACCCTGTAGATGTCACCAATTTTACTGGCCAAGTAGGTTTGATATTTTTTTTTATATAATATCCCAGACCTTAATTAGTTTCAAGCTTTAAGATGCAGCGTCTGAGGTAATTCATCATGCGTGAGTAATTGCACCCGTCACGGCTCCGTCACGAACTGTCTTCTCTGATAAGCAAACCAAACTTGGTTTCTGTCTCACCTTTCCAAAAAATTCTAATGGCTCGCCTGACCATCACTCAGAGTACGTCTAGTCATCAAACATCAGCAGGTCACTAATGCCTAAAGATAGATAATAATAATAATAAATGATAATAAATAATAATAATAATAATGATAATGTATACCCTGTAAGAGCAGAGGGGAAAGACACACCGTCACTATTGTCTCAGCTAATATCAAGGAATTTGGAACAGTGGAGTCCTCACACCTGACCTACATTGTACCTAATAACACTGACATATATGACCCCGTTGATATATTTCTTGTGGACACAGTAGACGGTACCTCTGGATAAATCACCGGATATTCTTAAGTGGAGGTGTTGCTGTCTGCTATCATAATAGTATGGGGGAAATACTTTAGTATTTATTCTACCCAGTCATTTATTTTTTTTATGGTGTAGAGGAAAGCTTGTGGATCAAGTGCTTTCACCTCGATCCTGAAGGGGTTTGTGAGGTATTGGAATGACCCTGTGTGTGTGTGTGTGTGTGTGTGTGTTTCCACACCCTTGTCAATAATGTAAGAGTGCATATGTCAGCCCTATCTGCACCACACCTGACCAAATGTCATGGGTGACCTATGTTGGGTATACAATATACACTGAACCTTTTGGAAAGTCAAAGGTCAAGGTCATGGTTATCGAAAATTAAAAAGTCTCAGTTTTAGGGATAACTCGGGACTAAACCATAGGAGATGGATGAGATTTGTTGCCTCAAACTCCTAGACGAAAGGCTCATCAAAAGTATAATTAACGTTTTCTTTAAAACAAAAATCACATCGACGATGACGATTTTTCACAAAAAATAACAAGGATAATAAAAACCTGAGACACTCCGAGGTGACACATAAGGTGTCACATTGATAGGTGAAAGGCCTTCGAAATAATTGCTACAAGAGAATGCTAAAACAAAAACATATGGACAAGAATAAGGTTAATAACAATAACGAGAAAAAATACCACAAATAAGACAATGACAATGTACTTTGGTCATATAAACGTTAATGAAGAAATATTAGAGAACATATTAACAAGTTAAACTGAGGGTAGGAATAATGGGAAGGGAGAGACTAGGATGAATTATTAAAATTAAAAGCTGCGTTCCCCAGAGAAGCAAACACAAAACCCAGGAAGGATGAAAAAGAAAACCCAAAAACGCTTGGGGAGGAGGAGGTCACGATCATTAGGACTGACACGTGGGAGGCATGTCGACTGCTTCACTGAATCTGGGCAAATTGAGAGAGACGAATTATTTTTCTATAGGAAATATTGCACGTATTTTTTTTATCGTTTACCACAACATATCATCTACATCAAGTACAGTACATCATAAGTTAAAATTAATTTATCTATACCAAATTACAAACAGCAAGTGAGGAGTCTTGGTAACCCCTTGACCTTGTGTTGTTACATCAATAGTATTGTCCTCATGAAAACAGCAATGACACGTGTTACAGTGGTATACGAGTCTGGTTTTATTGGTCGTCTTATCTATAATCAAAGGCTTCGCTAACAATGATCTGGGTAAGTCAGAAGTTCAGGTTAATCCCTCCACGTAATGAAGGGTTCCTCTTGATGAGTTGCTGAATAATTATATACTTAGATCGCCATGGTCTCAGATAATCACCAGGTACAGTCTCAGAGCCGTAAAGTGGCCATACGTGAGGAGATGGCCAGGTGTCTCTTACATGCAACCACCACCACCAGGTAGTAGTCGATAATCCACAGGTAGTTGTTGATTGTCCACAGGTAGTAGTTGATTGTTGATTATCCCCAAGTAGTGGTAGATTGTCCCCAGGTAATAGTTGATTGTCTTGAGGCAGGTGTAGACATTGCCCGTGGAGTTGTGGGTTGTTCCTCGGTTACCCCAACACACCACAAAACCTCGACACGTAGAATCTCTGGTCAGTTTTAAACCGTCACCAGTAAAGGAACACGACACGTCACGTGACATAGACTGACCCTCGCCTGACAATGGTACACGACACATCAAGAGTCGTCGTGACAACTGACTGTCCTCATCACAAGTAAATGGTGATATAATGCTCACAAATTGTTGATCACTGACATAGAAATTATCCTACATTTTCTTCATCATTTAAGTTTTCTTTTCGTATATGACAACTGTATCATCACATCTATACTATAGTTGTGTTGTTAATGGTGAGAAATAATTATTAGCTCATATTTGATAATCAAAATTAAATATGACAAGTACACCCTAACGTGTAGATGACATTCTTTACTTATCATTATAATTATCAAGTATAGTTAATATAGGACTTAAGGAAAGGACCTGGTGTTGATGTCAGACAAAACACGAGCGTCTGTAAAGACAACCAAAAGTGAATTACGGAGAAGTTAATGTTCGTCCCCACAGTCGTGTGACGTCCCGGGTGTGTTTAACACTTTCTCTGAGGCAACGCAACGCTTACAGTTTTCTGTAGTTTGTACACCACCATTTATCTATCCTCTTATCTTATTATTCATCCTCATCCGTACTCCTTCATTCCTAGATTATCTCTCTTATAACAGGTTACGTTGAGTCAGGTGCCAGTTGGTGATACAAATGAAAAATTGTGGCACTGCGACATGATAACTTTGCTGCAAAATAAAACGAATTTCTGGTAGCACAGAATAGTATTAGGCCCAGGCCTCACAGCAGTGCTTGGGGAGGCCGTCCACACACTACACGTATAATTTCGCTGTCAGTGGTAATAACAGGTCATGGCCAGATCCGAGTTCTTGCCGCTCACAAGGAGTTTTACTGAAGACTGCAGCTAGATCTTGCCTTTTAAACCTAAAAGACTTACGTATTGTTAGAAACTTTCATTATTCTCCTTAGTTGTCCGATCAAGAATCCCTTTCGTTCTCCTCCCTGAAATTTACAGACAAGACCCCAGTGTTGGAGGTAGAGGCACAATTAGATTTTACCCACATTTTACGGCCAGATATTTTGGCCTATTACCCTCGAAGCCTTTCATAAATACAAATATTTTCTCTTCTCTAGTATCTCAATATTCTTTCTGTCAGCTATCAAGACGTATTTACTGTCATGTTCACTCAAATCTTCTGCTCCCATTCTCAATCACCACAGCATAAGCTGGTCTATTTCATGTAGCTCCTTACACCAACCAAATCCCACCTTTTCCTGTTCTTTCTCCCATTTCCTTAAGCAACCCAATTCAGAAGTATCTGGTTATGTTTCTAAAATCAAATCCTGCTATTTACGAACCAAAAAATTCGTGCTTTGCGATACTGTATTTCTCTTTCCGCGATTATTACTAAATCAAGCCGATTTTTTCCACTCTTTCACACTCGGTTTCTTCGTGTCCTTCTCTCCAACGTTAATCAGAAGTCATTGTCACTATCCTCAGGCATCTTATAAATGAACCAAACATTCTTGCCTGTCCTGGTGACTGATGTGTCTCTCACCACACACTCAAGGACTTTCTTCATCTGGTGACTCTTCCCTCGCTTGTCTTGTTCCTGCACCCCTTCCTTTAATCCTCTTTTTTCAAATGCTCCCCAGTTAAGCCCACAAAGTCTGTCATGTCACGAGGAATGACTAAGACAGTCTGTTTGTGACATGGCGTACTTTTAGCTGCACCAGAGTTACATGAATGCTGTCTACTTAATATTACCAGGTCATGTCATAAACTTCATCAAATTTACCAAATGATTAACAAAGTTTTTTCAACCAAATTATATGCTATTCAGTTGTCTTTCATCAGTATAAGGTACCTCTCTATATATATAACTCTACTGTTCATGTTTATTTTCTATTTGTGTATTTTATAGCTAAATAAATAGTTTTAGCTGTTTTGTGAGGTTAACTTTTATATTTAATTCTATTTCCCGTAAGAATGATTCAATAATCCTCCATTACAAAACTCCTTATATTACAAAAGGTAGAAACACATTATTCGTAACATTAGATATAAGAGTAACTAGAGCCAGTGCAGTGCCACCGTTAACATGACACTCCTACAAAACAAGAAATAAAATCATCTGCTCGTAACTCGGAACATCAAGTCTTTAATTCGGCCATTCTACTACTCTCAGGCACCAAAGCTCACAGGAGGAGACAGATCCTGTAAACAAAATCTTGCTCTGTTAATAAATAGTAGACTACAGTTTCCTCCACAGCACAATATAAAAAGTCTCTACTTTATGTCCTCCAGAATTCTGTTTTCACGATATTTTTTACTCTCCGACATGTAAATCCCAACAAAGCTTCCGATGTAGAGAGTAACCCCTCTCTGGGGCTGAAGAAAGGTACCACAATCCTTTTCAAGTTCATTCTCCCCAACTCCTCCTACCCCAAGTTGTCTGCACGCGGCCGAGCACACACACACACACTTCACCATCGAATATTCTGAATGTCTGTATATACCATACTTGTAAATAATGATGAATCCATCAGGCGTCTCACACGTAACTAAAACTCGCTTCTTTTCTTGATATCGACAAACCTTTGAATTTCATAGACATTAATAAACTTAAGTATAAAATTATTTTTTTCTCTCGTGGTCATCAATCTTCTCGTGAATCTAAAAGAAAGTTATATTCAACTTTAATTTGATTACAGCCTCCGCCTCACGCCTTTCCACCATTATATAACTCACAGCTTTTTATGTGTACAATTATGGCGTCTATAATCGTACGCTGTCCGTAAATTTATGCATATGGTTGGTTCTGCCTAGACGCCGTGGACCCTTCTGAGTTGCGTATTATAAAAACAGCTAAAAATAGTATGAACAAATAATGGTAGAAATAAAAATACTATAAAAAGTAATTAGTGCAAGATTTACAGATTTATGGAGTTTGCGAACACACACACACACACACACACACACACACACACACACACAAAATACAAACATACAACTATAAACAAAGCACACATGCATTATATATATATAGCTCAAAAGTAATTCGCAAGAGAAAAAAAAAGAAATGCAGAGAAAATTGTGGTGGTGCAGGTGGGGCGTAATGAGAGGCTGGACCGCAGGATCAATGTCCAGCCTGGTGGTGGTAGTGTAGTGTTGGAGCGTTGTGGTGGTGATGATGGTGGTGGTGGTGGAAATGGTGGTGGTGGTAGTGTAGTGTTGGAGCGTTGTGGTGGTGAGATGGTGGTGGTGGTGTATGTGTGGTGGTGAGTTGTGGTGGAGATGGTGGTGGTGGTGGTGTTGTGGTGGTGATGGTGGTGGTGATGGTGGTGGTGGTGGGTAGTATAGTGTTGGAGCGTTGTGGTGGTGTTGATGGTGGTGGTGGTGGTAGTAGTATAGTGTTGGAGCGTTGTGGTGGTGTTATGGTGGTGGTGGTAGTGTGGGTGGTTGTGGTGGAGAGGTGGTGGTGTTGGAGGTTGTGGTGGTGATGATGGTGGTGGTGGGTGGTGGTGTGGTGTGGTGGGTGTGGTGGTGGTGGTCATGGTGGTGGTGATGATGGTGGTGGTGATGGTGTGGTGGTCATGGTGGTGGTGGTGATGATGGTGGTGGTGGTGGTGGTGGTGGTGGTGGTGGTGGTGGTGTGTGGTGGTGTGGTGGTGGTGGTGGTGGTGGTGTAGTGGTGGTGTTGTGGTGGTGTGGTGGTGGTGGTGGTGGTGGTGGTGGTGTGGGCGTTGTGGTGGTGTGGTGGTGGTGGTGGTGGTGGTGGGTGGGTGGTGGTGGTGTGTGGTTGAGTGGTGGTGGTGGTGGTGGTGGTGGTGGTGTGGTGATGGTGGTAGGTTGGTGAGTTGTGTGAGTTGATGGTGATGATGGTGGTGGTGGTGGTGGTGGTGTTGGTGAGTGGTGGAGATGGTGGTGGTGGTGGTGGTGGTGGGTGGTGGTGGTGGTGATGGTGGTGGTGTAGAGGTTGTGTGGTGGTGGTGGTGGTGGTGGTGGTGGTGGTGGTAGTGTAGTGTTGGAGCGTTGTGGTGGTGTTGATGGTGGTGGTGGTGGTGGTGGTGATGATGGTGGTGGTGGTGGTGTAGTGGTTGTGGTGGTGTTAATGGTGGTGGTGGTGGTGATGATGTAGGTGGTGGTGGTGGATGTGATAGGTGGTGGTGATGGTAGTGTGGGTGTGTAGTGGTGATGATGGTGGTGGTGGTGGTGGTGGTGGTGGTAGTGGTGTGTGTTGAGTGTGGTGGTGATGGTGGTGGTGGTAGTGTGTGTAGTGTTGGAGCGTTGTGGTGGGTGTTGATGGTGGTGGTGGTGATGGTGGTGGTGGTGATGGTGGTGGTGATGGTGGTGGTGGTGTAGTGTTGAGCGTTGTGGGTGATGATGATGGGTGGTGGTGTAGTGTTGGAGCGTTGGTGGTGTTGATGGTGGTGGTGTGGTGTTGGACGTTGTGGTGGTGGTGATGATGATGGTGGTGGTGGTGGTGGTGTAGTGTTGGAGCGTTGTGGTGGTGATGATGGTGGTGGTGGTGTTGGAGCGTTGTGGTGGTGGGGTGATGGTGGTGATGATGATGATGATGATGGTGGTGGTGTGTGGTGGTGGTGGTGTGGTGGTGTGGTGGTGGTGAGTTGTGGTGATGGTGGTGGTGGTGGTGGTGATGGTAGTGTAGTGTTGGGGAGTTGTGGTGATGTTGATGGTGGTGGTGGTGGTGGTAGTGTAGTGTTGGTGAGTTGTGGTGGAGATGTTGATGGTGGTGGTGGTGGTGGTGGTAGTGGTTGTAATGATAATGGTTATGGTGGCGATGGTGACATGCTGTGAGTCTATAAATATGTACATGTTACTCTTCCTCTGTATGTGTGTGTGTGTGGGTGTTCCATGCACACACACGGTGGAAGATTATTCATATGTTGGGAGAAAGTTGCTGACACATACAGGGTGTTTCCTATGCATGTGTCAGCAACTTTCTCCCTGCATCTGTATCTTCCTCACTACGTGCCTCATCTTTCTCTTGGGGTGAATATAAGCTCCCTACACTTGTATATAAACTCCCTGCATGTGCCTATGTTTCTCTCTTTGGGTGTATATAAATTCCCTGCATGTCTGTCATCATTAATGTCTACTTAAGGTGATATTTATGGTTGTAGCGACCTAATGAATTCAAGTAAACTCAATTTTGTTAAGATAGATCGTTCCTGCGCGGCCTTTTATGGCAGTGTATCGCCACGAAGGACATTCCAGCAGTGGTTTATGTGACAGGTGGAGGAGGCACGAATGAGGGAAGCTCTCCACACGTCTTGCAGGTGAAGCTGACCTATTTTGGACAGCTGGGATGAGTAAACACTAATCACTATCTTATTCAGGTCCTTTATGCAGAAACATGTGTACACGGACATATTTTGAACACCTGTAGTTAGCAGATTGTAAAGAGTTTTGGACCCAGATTAAAATAATTTATTCTGATTTAAGAACGTTATGTATACTTAGTATGAGCACACTAGTCATGTATTTCAGGTTTAGATATTGTACTGCGAAACGTAACTACTAGTACAGTGTCAATTACTTTTAGGAGAAAACAGTAAAGACGTCCATATTTACATTCGGGTACGTGGTTAAGGTTTATACAAGCACATGTGAGGTATACAGTACAGGTAGGGTACTTTACAGGTGTTACAGATAATACAGACTGTTTGCCTCAACCTAACTATAAAAATAAATATATTTAAGATCTACTGGCCTATAGTCCTCGTGGGTAAGCCAGGAAAATTGATGCACCGTTCACAATAGCCCTTGGGTGAGGCGGCAGAGTGGAAACAACGCTCGACTCCTGTCCTGAGGGTCGTTGGTTCGCACTTGAGGCACCTCCAGTCAACCCAGCTGTGACTGGGTACCTAAGTTTCAGCTGGGAAAGTGAAAGCAATCGAGTGTAGAGTCGAGTACACTTGTGTACCGAAGGCTTAGTCCTCAGTGTGCTGTATCCATATTGTCCATAACGAGTCTTCGGACCTCTGGGTGACTACCAAAGATACAGTCATTAGATCGAAGTGACAAGAGTTAAGACATTATGGTAACTTGATTTAGCCCAAAAGTAAAGAATATTATTGTGGCAACCTTTTCATGTGAGGCGACTATGTTATGCTGTGTAAGTACATACAAGTTTGAACTGTTTTTTTATGATATGATTTAATAATACAAAATGTACTGTAACTTCTTCATTAAACGGATTGATTCTATGGTGTTCCTAACTAAAGGTAACACAGATTATACAGTGTGTGTCTGCCATTCTGTCTGTCTGTCTGTCTGTCTGTCAAAATGTTTGTCTGTCTCTTTGTGTTATTGTGTGAGTACATGTACCTTTATTTGCATGTGTTGAATATTTGTATGAATGACATATATACGAGTATAATTCATATGCACTTAACCCAACACACGCACACATACAAACAGGTATATATGCCTTAGAGAATGTTTATATATGCTTCTTAACTACACACTTCTCCAGGTTAGTTCAGCCTCACCTCTTCAACCACCTGGTACACTCAACCTTTAACCCAAGGATCGTACATCATCCAAACATCCATCAAGACCCATGACCTCGCGTGTCTGGGGTCATCAGCCAGTCCACCACACCTTTGATCTACAAGATACAGTGAACACACGGGGGCAAGACACCCTGTACAGGAGAGAGAGAGAGAGAGAGAGAGAGAGAGAGAGAGAGAGAGAGAGAGAGAGAGAGAGAGAGTAGTATTGCTTGTGTTGGTGATGGCAGGCACCTCCTACTTTGGTTTATATCATTAATAGTTTTTGTGGTGGTACTTATGACCTAAACAGTGCAGTGAGGTATTACGCTAGTTGTGGCGTTCTTCTTCCTGTTATTATTATTATTATTATTATTATTATTCTTTGTCACCATTAATCAACTCCTGTTTATACTCTACTATCACGCTTACTCAACACCCCCCACCACCCACGCCAAGTTTTCATTATCATTCATCCTAGTCTTTCATCACCATCATCATACTCGCCCATCATTCCTTAATCATGCCTCCTGGTCCCTCCCTATGCTCACCACACTTCACTATGCTTTACGACCTCTCCACATGCTCCACTTTCCCAGGCTATGAATACGTATATATTATTTATTTTTTGTCATCTGTTCTACTGTGATATGCGGTCTAATTCCATCTAGTTCGCATATTATTTTCGTTGTACCTGTGTGTGTGTGTGTGTGTGTTATATACCAGGTGATCTCTTGTTTATCCACTCTAGCACACCTGGTATAATTACTGTAGGTATCTTGGTCTTAGTGTTGCCCAGTGCTATGGTTGGTAGAGCTTAATCTTATGCTTCGATGCACTTAATGACTGTCTCCTATACATCTAGACAGACTGTGTGTGTGAGAGAGAGAGAGAGAGAGAGAGAGAGAGAGAGAGAGAGAGAGAGAGAGAGAGAGAATCACTTCATCACACTTTATTACCTTTTAAGGTAATCAGAGTAGGGTACAACCATGGCGCGCCCGCACACACACACCTCCCAGCAACACTAGTGGACCGTCGACTCCAAACAACGACTGAAGGACATGGAAGGAGAAAAACAAACTTCATTTCTCTCTTCTTTCCTCTTTTCCCTTTGTTATTTTTCCCTTTATTCTTCTTGTGTTAACTCTCTTACTCTTTCTTTATTGTTATTTTTCTCTTCTTTTCCTGTGTATTCCGTTTTATTTTCTTAGTCTACTTTTTTATTTCTTGTTTTTCTCCTATTCCTTTCCAATTCTACCTCTTCTTATCCTACCTTCTCCTTGCTTTCCTTTTTTATCTTATTCCCATTTCCTTACTATTTCTTCTTTTAGTCCGTTTCTTTTTCCTCTCCTCCTCCTCCTCTTCTTCTACCACTTCATCATCTTTACCCTTTTCTTGATTATTTTTTTTATTCAAGTATATTCTCTTCACTTCACCCTTTTTATTCATTTCTTCGTCTTCTTCTTCCATGTAGTTTCTCGAGCTTTTTTCTATTTCTTGTTTTGTTTTTTCGTAATTTCGTCTTGTCGATTTTTCTATTTCCAGGTTTTATTCTTTCTCTTTATCGACTTGTATTAAATTCTTTCCTTCGTTCAATTGCCTGTGGTCTTTCCTTTCTCATTTCGTTGTTGTGTTTGTTCATTATTCATTAACTTTCGTTTTTTTCTCATATTTTAGTATCTTCAACTTTTTATTTTCATTTCTACTTATTCCATTTATTGGGTTTTTTCGTTTCATTTCCTTTTCTCTCTCCCTCTTTTAAACCTTTGTTATATTCTTTTGGTTAGCTTTTTTCGGCACGATCAAGATATTATCAGAGAGAATTTACTTTCCTGTTTTCTGTAAATGGTTGTCATCCTCTTCTCAGTTTCTGTGGTTGAGTGAATATTGGAGCTGCTGCATTTTCCTCTATTCTTCTGTTCTTACTTACACTTCTCTCTTTTATATTTATATTCTAGACTTTTTCAAATTTATTGTATTTTCGTATTTTTCCTCTTTTCATTTTTTGGGGGCATTTGTTTCCTAAGGTTTATATATTTTATTTGTTTGCTGATCATTTCACTTTATTCCCTTTAGTCTTTGTCATCCTTATTTACTATTTTGCCTTTGTCTTCTTCCTTTCCTTTATGTTTTCGTTATTGCCTCTCTCTTTCCCTCGTGCATGGTGGGGCAAGGCGTTATCAGGGAGAACAGCCATGCATATTCAACACGTTAGTGGGGTTTAACGCGCCAACAACTCGCTCAAACTCTTTCCTTTTTCTCTACTAACTTCTCTCAGTTTGTCTTCAACCTTAAGACACGACTTTCTTGTGGATTTTCTTATTTATAATTGGTGTTTCTCTTTAGCTTTTTTGTTTGTTGTTGCTCCTCTGTCTCTTATCTGTCTCTTACCACTTTCCTGTACCGTAAATTTGGTGGATGTATTTATTTATTTTTGTATCTTAATGTTTGGAAACGTTTTGCATATTCTTGTCATTATCTAATTGCGCTCGCACACATACACACACACACACATCGTTCGAGAAAACATATAAACCATTAATCGCTTTTTCTTTTATATTCCAGACCACTTTCCTGCAGTAACCCCTCTTAAAGAAAATGAGAAAACGCTACTTGTCGACGTTTACTCCTCGAGGATTACACTTGTGGCAAGAGGTGAAGAACTTCAGTAAAAGCCGAAGCCGAGGTTTAAGACCCTCAAACCTGCCCACATTATCACAACACCACAGAAATCTTTAGTGGGCAAGATAAATACCGAGCCTGTGGCCTTAACCTTAATTTTTAGAATTCTTAATCCTCAGAAGTATGTCAAGTGTGTCTCTTTCTCTTCGTGTTTCTTCGTAATAGCGAGATATCAGTCAAATATTTCCCTCCTTTAACCTTATTTTTTTCTTAATGTTTAATGATCTGTCAATTTATTTTATTATAGAGGAACAAAATCAAGCTGCCTTAGTTCATCATCTATATCCTTTAATCAAAATGTGCATATTATCCAGGTTAATTTGTTTTTTTTATTTTGAACACTATCGAGGCTAAGATAACATTGACAGTATCGACACATGTGATTTCCTCTTCCTGGGTTTCTTACCCAAGCTTCTACTTGTACCGATATTTCTGAATAAACTTTTCGGATTTTGGCTTTGAAATGGAAATCACTTCCTGAATCCACATTCCCTCCTAATAATGACCCCGAGGCAATGGTGATTCAATGTCAACACTCCTGCCCGCGTACGCGCACGCGCACACACACACGTACGTTTCCCATCGTTACTATCGTCTATTATCTTCTCATCTTTCTTCGTCATTCATCACAACCTCATATATTCGACGGGTTAGATCACGCGTAGCTTATATCATCTCCTGGCACCAATAAAGAAATTAGAGAAGAAGAAATACAGTTCTACCTATTATCCTTTCTGTTCTTCCACTTCTCTGTGAGATGGAACAAGGAGAACAACAACCCCCAATAAAGAGTGAAATGATTGTGAAAGTTATAAGAGGCAGCTGTAGAAAGTAACAGAAAGGACTGAAAGTATAAGACAATCAACTTTCATTGACAATATACTCGTACAAACTAGCATAACGATTTTAACCTTTATAGTTAATGTGACGGCGACGGAGACTGATTTTATGTTTAGGTTATTTCTTCGATCTACTAAATCTGAACCTACGCACTACGGGAATAATGCCTTGGGGTGTATTAACTCAGGTTATATCATACGTCTAGGTAATTCTCAAGTGAGTGCATGTTGACTGATTGACATGCAAGAGGAAGGTAAACACGCTACCTCTACTCTACGTCTTATAAAACACTCAAAACCTGTTCAACTTTATCTTTGCTGAAGTAATAAATGGTCAAACAAACAAGAATAGATAAATTAAATAAATAAGAAAATAAACAAGAAATAATGTGGAGAAAGTAAATAGTGAAATAAGTCAAATAAATAAGACTATCTTTAGAAGTGTTAGTTTTAAAGCTAAATCTCGGAAATAAGTAAACGACACATTACCTTATTCTTGTGTTTTAATTGTTTTCCTTTCTGCCATTTAATATAATCAAAGAGAAGTTGGTTACATTGTGTTTATGAGTCTGTCACCAATGAGGATTTTTTTCTCAAACTACCACCAGAATGATCCGCCGTTATACAAAAAAAAAATAATCATAATATATATATTTTAACGCGATATTAATCCGTGTTTACCTGCAGGTGCATGTGAGAGCGAGGGCAAAAATGCTCTTATATATACGTCATAGAAAACAAAAAAACAAGCTTATTCTATATCTAGGTTAAGTTGTGTTTAAATATAAGGTTATTCACAGCTAGTCAAAACATCACTACATGGCTAAGTTAAGTAGTGTTTAAGTAAGAGTTTACATATACATAAACTCTAGTACCATTTATATAGTTTGACTCCACAGGTTGATCAATGTGTTATGTTATAATGCCTAGCTGCCCTTCAACAACTAAGGTCTTTATGAGCGTATAATAGATTATTAATAAAATAGTCGTGTCCCTGTGTTATAAGACTAAACAATCTTGTTATAATAACCCCTGAAGAACTTCCTGAGAACGACAGAGCTCTAACGTGTAATGAAAAAGATATATTCATTTATTTTATGATTCACTGAAGGAAGATCATAATGCATCACGGTTTACATACTGATAGATGAGGTCAAGTGGTTTATTAGCGGTACGAGTCGCATTATCGGGAATCATTCAGAGAACAACACGTCTTACCTGACATGTTATAATATAAGCTGCATTAAGAAGACATCGTAAATAAAGCCTTTTGAATTTATGAAGATATACCAAAGTAAGTGAAGTACAATACGCCGTTGGCAAGTCTCCAGAAGTAAGATTTATTTAACAAATGAACTGCAGTCATTCCCTAACTTTCATTTACTACCACGTATATTATTCTGGTGATTTACATAAAACCGAACTTTGGCCTTTCAAGCATTTTTATGGACTCATGAATTTTTACGGATTTAAAAGCTTTCGAGAATTACTGCCAAGCTCTTGACATTTTCACCAACTTGAAAAAATGTAGCGGAAGTTAGAGAGAGAGAATGTGTGTGTGGCTGGAGCAGGTCTTGGGGGATATGGCATTGCTTATTGACAAAATGGCCCAATCTTGTACAACAGCTGCCAAATTTCGGAAATACAGTATATATGCACCTGAATATTTATATACACCCACACACTCCTCCATACTAACACCCCAAAGCAGTATACTCAGCTGGTTACTCTACATAGGGATGTTTCAGCAATTATTATTATTATTATTGTAATGATGATTAGTACGAGTAGTAGTAACTGTAGTAGTACCTTCATCTTTCAGTATCCTTATAATAATTATCATTTCACTATCATTAATATTATTATTGCATTTAACATTACTACATTAACTATTATTGTTACCATTACACGTATTATCATTACCATCGTCACTTTTATAACTAATAGTGCTAGTATTATTTTTATAAACAGTTTCCACTTAATGCCACCCAAGGCACACACACACCAAGACCGAAAACTTGTTAACATTAATATTCCAGGACGGTGTTGCCACAGTCTCTGCTATTCACTCTCGTTTTTCTTTGTTCGTTGATCAGAACCAGAAATAAACTCCTTTAGTTGAGCTCCTTGGTGTTGCGACAGTGACTGTACACCCTAACAAAAAAGTCTGTGATTATTGAATATATAATATCAATTATTATGGTACTCTCTCTGTCTCTCAGCCTGTCTGTCTGTATTTCCCTTTACTCACGTCTGTCTGTCCATCTGTTTCTTTGCCTCACTTGTCTTCGTCTTTCTATCTGTCTCGCTTCTTTTCTGTCTTTATGTCTCTTCCCCTTTCGCTGTCTACTTATGTAACTACCTTCCTCATTTTATTTCTTTCCCTCTCTCTCCCGTTTGCCTTCTATATCCGTCTATTTGTCTGCCTTTATGAGGGTTCACCTTCAGCCCCCTTCATCAATAACAACCCAACACCATTGATCTCGTGTTATTGTGACAAATATCCTGCTCAAGGAAAGAGGGGGTGGGTGGTGGGTAGTTGGAGGGTATGGTGATGAACGTGTGGGTGGTGATGGCGTGGGAGGTGGTGGCGTGGGTGGAGGGTGTGGTGGAGGGTGTGGTGATGGATGTGTAGGTAGGAGGTAGGAAGTACTCGCCGATGATAAACGTGCTGCTTTACCTGACTGGCAGAACAACACTCAGTCACCTTCCACAAGAAGAAAGCGGCGGCCCAGCTCAAACTTCTTAATTTAAAGAACGTATGGTTTAAAAATAAATCATGTGAAACGTACAAACTTGCCGATCAACACAAGATGCGCGAAATTTTAAATTCCACTAAAACATTTTATGGGCCAATCACTCATGGCGCAGCCTCCCTCCGCCCATCTAACGGTAACTCTAAATTAAATTTGAAGAAGGCCTTCTTCAGCGCTGGAAGGAGCACTACCATTCGCTGCTCAACTGAAACACCCATGTGGATGTCCCGACTACCCAGCAGGTCCCTCAACATCCAGAGCTGACCCACCTCAGCTATCCTCCATTCCTGTATGAGGTAGTTACTGCCAACAAACAGAGGAAAAATAACAAAGCCTCAGGGCCTCATGGAAATCCAGCCGACTCCACTCTCTCCTGGAGAATATATGGGAAAGGGAGGAAATCCCCCAAGCTCTTAAAGATGCCTCCATCGTCAATATTCATAAGAACAAGAAAGACCGGTTAGACTGTGGCAACTACCGCGGGAACTCGCTGCGGTCCGTAGATGGCAAGATAATATAATCGCCCGAGTCTTCCTAAACTGACTTTTTCCTGAGGCGGGAAACTTCCTCACAGAATCTCAATGTGGTTTAGACCATCACGTGGCACCACTGACATGATCTTTGCTGCCCGCCAGATACAGGGAAGGTACAGAGAACAGCGTCGTGACCCGTACATGGCTTTCATCGACCTAACCAAAGCCGTTATGGCTGTCCACCAAAATTCATCGCCTTTGTGAGGCAACTTCACGACAGCATGAACGGTAGAGTCCAGCACAATGGCACCCAGTCTGTGTACTGGCACCAACTTTCTTTTCCATTTTCTTGGCTGCCTTCCTTACTCGGGCTAGTGCCAATTTAAACGGCGAGGTAGACATCCAGTACCAGATGAAAGGTCCTTTCAACATCAGACGACTCCAGGCAGGAACAAAGGTGTCGGCAACTTGCATTACTGAACTTCAGTATGCAGACGACCTTACCCTTGTCGCTTACACTGAACACGACCTACAGGAGAGCCTGAACACCTTCACAGACGCGTATGCACACTTCGGCGTTGAGCTGAATGTGCACAAGACACGGATTCTCTTTCAACTTACCCCTGGTTCAGCCACACCTCAACCACTCATCCAGCTTAACGGTACTGCCCTCTCTAATGTTACCCAAATCTCGGCTCCCACCTGTCCACCACCACGGATATAGATGAGATTCAACATCGGATCAGATGTGCACCTCAAGCCTTTGGCAGACTTCGTGCCCGTGCCTTCAGCTGCAGGTAGCTGAAATTATCTGCAAAGTTGCACGTATGTCGAGCAGTGGTACTCCCCACCCTGTTATATGGCAGTGAGACATGGGTTACATACAGGAGGCACCTTAAGGCACTTGAAAACTTTCACCAACTTACGTTCCATCCTCTGAGTTCGCTGGGAAAGCAAGAGAACCACTGCCAGTATTCTCGCTGACACCAACTGTAGGAGCATCGAGGCTACAATTATCCATGAGCAACTACGTTTGACTGGCCATATTACCCGGATGGACAACAGTAGACTGACAAAGCAGCTACATTGCAGTCACCTAATGAATAGTAAACGTAACGCTGGGAGGAGCATCACACGAGAAGATGTCAATACTTTCGAGTTAGCCCAACTGCATACCGACACAGACAAGCGCCAACGCCGGAAAGAGGCTGCCGTTGCCCCTCCCGCACTAGATGTAGCCCTCCACACGTGCAATATCTGTGGATGACTCTGCCGGTCCCGTGTCGGCCTCTCTAAACACCTCAGAGCTCACCAACGAAGGTGACATCTTTAATAACTCATATTATTGTATCACAGCTGTATGATCGTCATATTCGATTCCGAGCGACAGCATAGTAATAGTGAGGGTGGCTGTGGTAGTTAGGGTGGCTGTGGTAGTTAGGGTGGCTCTGTATTTGGGTGTGGTGACGAGGGTGGTGTGTGTGTGTGGGTGTGGTAGTTAGAGTGGCTGTGAGTGTGGTAGTGAGTTGCGATTGCGTGTGACATGTATTTTGTGTATTTTCAGCATCTGTCTGCTTTAAATTTAATAAACTCTTTTTTGACAATTAACATAATCACTATCAAAATACAGTACACATTAATCCTAAACCACAAGACCATTACCCCAACCTTCCCAACATCTCCATCATCAATTAAACACACAGGGGCCGCCACTTACGTCAACATCATGCAGTATTAACGTCGCCTGAGTGCTGGTCACTTAGATTAGCACACCGCCACCACACCCACACACAGCCACTCTCGTAAACCACACCCACATACAGAGCCACCCTAACCACCACACCCACACAGCTACTCTCACCATCACACCCATACACACAGCAACTCTCACCATCACACCCACAATACGGGAAGGGTTGTTGAACGCGTGTGTTTAATGCAAATGCATTACATAGAGGAAAAATGGACTGAATATGCAATTTATCTACATTTGATTGGTGATTTTCCCAATTGTTGGGTTTTTTTTGTAGCGGTGTAGAGGTTTGATACTGCTGTGATGTCGAACAACAATTCGTGGATACTGTTGTGATGTTGAACAACAATTCGTGGACGAGTAACATCAGGTGACAGAAGGTGGCGGAGATGAGGCGGCTTTAAACTGACAGATGTCACGAGGGTGGTTAGGGATTTTTCCGAGTCTTTTGGTAGGTGACATAAGAAAATACAGGAAATAATCTTGTATTCCATTTTCTGCACTTTCTCCAGTCATTATTGGTTTGCTTTAAGTGATTCTGGAAACGACGACATATGTGGAGACGATAAGTGGAAGATTTGATGCTAAAACTCGTATGTCCTCTACAGCTCAAAACATGGCAGAGACGATGTTGGTGTGCATAACTATGGTGCTCTTATGGATGTCTGTGACATAACTAGATGCAGTGTTCTGAAGGGTACTTTAATCCAGCACGAATGTTGTTCACACGATGCCAGTGGAGGAGTCGTTAATATATTAATTTCCAGACGGAGTGGCTTCCAGGGCGTCCTTAAGGGTCACTACAGTGGCTATGCCCCCTCGAACACGTAAAGCTTTGCGGAGTTCGCTAAAGATGTCTGTAAATCATGAACCATCAAAACAACCCTCTGTAGCCTCAGCACTATGGCGGGGCAGACGTTACACATTCTGGCGGAACAAAACTGCGCCCCCACAACACCCATTGGTCAAGATGTCTTCTGTGTCCTCAATTTGCTAAGTCTCTGTTATTGTCTCTGATGTTGTCTCTGACATGCGTGACTAACTTGTCTGCTAGGGAGGCGACCTTGTCTGCAGCTACGTGCGAGGAACAGGTTAAAAGATTTTAATGACATAGTAACGCCATTGGTTGTCCGCCGTTGCCTCTATCTAGAGGAAACAATGTTTGGTGGCAGTATCTCATAGGTGTTGTGGGAATGTAAACATAGTCCGCAGCTGTCGCCCGAATATCGACAAGCACCTCTAAATGGTCAGGTTTTCAAACTGTTCAACATGTGCTATTCGCTGTTTGTTATTTTTCATCTTATTCCTTATCGATTTTCAACTTTTAAATTGACACAACTAATCATCAACAAGCTTTTCAGTGTGTTTTTGGAGGGTTAGTCTGAGGTTTCGCGGAAGAAAGAGGGTGGGAAGCTGACCCAAGCTTCTACAGAATAACATTTTAGCACGTCTTTGCCGTTTGGAGGTCGAGGTGTGTGTATGTGTGTGTGTTCTGGTCTGCATGTGCATTTATGATTGTATATATGTGGGCATGTGTTTGTGCATATGTACGTTTTACCAATAAAAAACGATCACAAAAGCTGTATACCCATAGCCCATAGTGCCCTATACACACCAGGCAAAGTGTGGCGCCAGAAGCAGCCATGGCTTATACCAGTAATCCAGTAAGTTTGGGTAAGTGTGAGAGTCTGTGACAGAGTTACGAACACCCAGGGATGGAGAGCCAGCGGTAGGTGTCAGGGGCGAGTGAGTTAGGCGGGTGTTTCTCAAGCCTCGCTGGACACACACCCTCATCAGGCCTTGGTCCACAGGTGGCCAAGTTTACGAGGTAAGTGACGCTTTGCAGCAGTGACCCCTCTAGCTGCATACCCTGGTGGTGGTGACGACAGGTGGCGGTAGTGTTTACTATTGGTTGTAGTGGTGATCGATGAGAACCTTCGGTGCTTATATATAGCTGTATTCACCACTGTCTATTCACTCAGGCATTAGGCTCACTATAATACCGTTGATAGGAGAAGTGAATGCCGAGACACACTTCGGTTATCTCTTATCATCCAACAAATTCTCTACACACACACACACACACACACACACACACACACACACCAGTCCCGTTCACATACTTCATATTCGCACATTATCTCAACACTGCCTCTGGGAATTTAATTTTCACATCAACTACCTATTATAAAAAACAAAATACTGTTAATAAGTTGGCTAATTTTGTAAAAGCTTAGGATGGTTTTCCGTTCTGGATTATGAAAAGGTTAATGCACGTAGTGTGGGCTATAAAAACCCGAATAACCCCACAGTGTAGATATCATGTTGACTTGGGATGACAAATTGTGTTGTATGTTCTGTCCTATAATGATTGTGTTGCATTTTACTCATATGTGCGTTGCAATTTACTTCATAAAAAATTGTGTTGCGTGTTACTTCTCATATTGATTGTGTTACATGTTCCTCCAATACTGACTATGTTGAAACGTATATCCGATAGTGGCGTTGCCTTTCACTTCCTACTTCTAAACAAACACAACATAAAGGTGAAGGGAACGCACTTACAAGTTTGATGTGTTATATAGAAATGACTCAAAATCTCTGTGTACGTTATAAGAACATACCGAAGCCCAGTGGCGTTTAACGTCCTTCTTACATTAATATCTACCCACGTCCCGGACGATCATCAGTCACACAAGAACCAGCATTTTTTTTTTTTTTTTGTCTCGTAAAGAAAGTAACATTTAGTGAAAGTTTTTAAAGACCGTGGCTGTTGAAGCACCTAAAACTAAGACTTGGTGAACGGTTCTCAAAAAACCGTACAGGTTATTGACTCGCCGATAAATCCAAATATCAAACTTGATGCAAATATTCTATTAATTTGTTTTCCAATACTAAGGACACCAATGCTTTAGCTTAAGAGCGACCTTTCCTCTCCTTTGACTCGCACACCGGCAGACGTTTTATGTTTGTTATCGAGCACCAGAGCCGCTTTCACTTCTTACCTGGCATAACATTCACCTCTTTGCCTGTACGCCGGAGTGAATACAGCGACGGGATATCTTAGTTGCATTTACTGTTCGTTTTGTATACACGGACTGTTGATAGCGAGATGTCCGTAGACTGAACAATAAGAAACGTACATGTACAGTAGCTAAAGAGCGCTCGTCAGATAGCTCAGTGTGAGTGGCGTGTGCTTCTAAATATAGGTGAAGACCCGACTAGCTTAATAACCCCACGGTATTTTGGTTGGATTAGGCTAGAATAGGTTGTTATATTAAGTTTGGTAAGGACAATTTCGGTGATAATAGTTTAAGATACGGTAGGTTAAGTTGTTCATTATAATTTAAGTCTAACACTAGGTTAGTATGCTAGTTCAATTAAGTTTTGGTTAGTTTAAGTAAGGAAGTTTAGGATAAATTTGGTTAAGTTGGGTTTTGCTAAATGTGTCAAGTTTAAGGTTGGGTTTTGCTACCTTAAGTTGGTAAGTTCAAATAATTAGCTTTGTAAATATAACGTCACTTTCTCCAACCAACAGTAGGGTAAGTAACAAGTGTTTTAGTCCTTTATTAATATATTGACCGTTCTTTATGCTTCTGTTCCCTCCTGTTGTGTCTACTAAATAAAAGACAGCGGACTCTTTGTCGTCATCATATGCTCTCTCTCTCTCTCTCTCTCTCTCTCGTGACATCCTTCCGTGACATTTTATAACTCTACACAAACGACAAATTTCAGGCGTTTCATAACTACAAGTAAACGACATATTTCTGGAATTTTAAGGCTCCAATTAATCACATTTTCCAAACATATCATAGTTCTCTCTTTTTTTTTTCCCTGAAGTCATCCCCGACTGACATACTCCGCGGCACCAGTATCCCGTTGTCCATTATTACAGTTGCAACAAGAGAACTTATGGCAGCTGTGAATTGAATTACGGAATAAAATAGAATTCATAATAACCTAAGCGAAGTATGTTCACGGAATGTCTCTCGTAAATATGGCTACAATATTATAGGATTATCGTTTATTGTTGGAAATAAATATGTTAATATTGTAGGTATGTTTATATTGTTATACTTCAATTTTTTTTTATTCTTATTTTTCACGCACATTTTCACTTTCCATCGTTATTTTATCCTCAGTATTGTATTTATTTATTTTTACTTCACGATAAACTTATTCATGATGACTGTTCATTTATTCAAAGCAGAAGGTGAATATCGTTGACACTAGAATCGTTGCAAGCGAAAACACCATAAGCACTCTTTAGGCAGGGTCACGGTGTGTGCTGCACAATAAAGGTGATTTACCACAGCCTCCCAGAAACCTTGTCAACACAGGGACTCATCTGAACCGCTCGGGTACTGTACAACATGTGGGCAGTATTTATAGCTTGTGTCATTCTGTGGCACTCCGGGGATATGTTTACGGCACCCCGAGCGTTCCGTGGCACCCAGGTTGGGAATCACTGCCTGAGTAAAAGCAAACGACATTTTTCCTAGCACTTTAAAACTACTCGCGCACGAAATTTCTCTCACTCTCTCTCGTCAACACACTTCGCCACCTCCTTGGTATGTGGACCGCGACCCACAAGACGCCATTAACTCTCTTAAGACGGGTCGTAAACTATTCCAAATTAATTCACTCCCTGGGTTTGACATTCCGCTCTCCGCCGAACACATACGTCCGGTGAAGCTATACTATTTATATCCGGGAATTATATCATATAGGAAACTTTGATGCCTTAGTGACGATGATAATCATCTTTGATTATATACCTGCATGTTATATTGTATAGAAATCCTGACATTCTTGTGGTTTTGATGTGTTGGTGATTTATATATCAATATACTTGACTTGGTATCTGTAATCTATATGATATAGCCACTCAGCAATATGATTTGATTTCTCTTATATAGCAATCAGGAAACCATAGTGATTTGTTGAATATATAGATCTGTATTCCATTTCATATAACCATCATAATGCTCTTCTGTTTACTTGTATATGTTCTTGATAATATACCCATCGGCTATACTGAAGGAATATATACACAGTCGTTGGTTATTTCCTGGAGTATTTATATGAATTTTATTTCATATAGGAGTCCCGATTTTTTTTGGGGGGGGATGCATTTACTATTTTCTTACACTAAACATGTGTGAATTTCATATCATATAGCAATCGTCAGGTTTAAATAGTGACCAAACTAACCTTACCTAAACTAACCTAACCTGCAATACCGCTACACTACCATTTAACTGTATCAAAGGTCTATACAGTATGTTGTAACCGCACTGTTCCTAATTCTGTTCTACTTCCGGGTTTGGTTATAATTTTTTAACCCGTACTAAGGTAAACCCAAGAATACACATGACCATAAAAGAGTGTGGTGCACGAGACCTGGGCCGGGGTGAACGAGGGTACTCAAGGTACACCTGTGAGCGGGATCATTAAGGTGAGGCAAAAAAAAATAGTTTTCGTAATACAAGAAGCAAATTTGTATTCCTTTTTCTTGCTTGAAATATACTGATTGCTTTATGTGTTACTGTTTATGGTTGGATTCTATTTTCGGGTTACAGGTTACAGGTAAAGGTGGTTGTACTCTCGATGGAAATTTACTAAAATCCAAACCTAACCTAACCTAACCCGATTTAGCCTAACCTAATTTAACTTTAACGCCATTTAACGTAACTTTACCGCAACGGAACTTGACTTAAATTGGCTTAAATTAACAAGTCGTGATTTTAGAAAGAAATGTGGTGGTGGTGGTGTCCGCGTGAAGGTCATTCCTCGACGAGTGTCCGTGTAATGAACTTAACGAGGTGAACTGGTGTCGAAGCAGTGCAGCACACAGTCTCTCTGCTAGTTGGTCGTACTGCCTCTCTATGGTCGTTGCTGCCGGTACTTATGGTCACCATGGCTCTTGAAGGTCGTCCTGCCTCTATAAAGTCGTCCTGCATCTATAAAGTCGTCCTGCCTCTATAAAGTTGTGCCGCCTCTGAGGTAGACGCCACCACTGTTGTTCAAGGTCGCCATTCATGTATAAACGCGATAAAGATCAAGGCACGTTGATTAAGAATAAATTCATGTTTCGTGATATTCTGGGTAGTCTCTCTCTCTCTCTCTCTCTCTCATGATAATATTCAGGTGTGTGAATACTTTCCTTGGTTCTTGATGAGAGTAACTGGGATCTGTGGGCTTCAGAGCAGAAACGATTCAGTTTTATTTGGCCTCAGCCAACTATAAGCTTCAGGTATGATACATCAAAACTTAACTAGCTGAATTCAAAGTAAAATAACATAACCTAACCTACCCATGGACAGTAAACTAACCTAACCAAATCTATCCTAACTTACAGTAATTTAACCTTATCTAATATAACCTTAGCCCGTAGGAATGAATTTGGTTCCCGTGTTGATGGTAAAGTTAAATTAGATTAGGTTAGGTTAAGTTAAGTTATTTTACTTTGAATTTAGTTAATTTAGACTAGATTAACTTGGTATCGGTTAGGATAAGTTAGGCTAGATTAAGCTTGATTAGAATAGCTTAGGTTAGTGTAGTTTAAGCTAGTTTAGGGATGTTCATATATATGTTGCATTAGGTTAGTTTAGTTTGGTATTTGATTTGCTAAGGATAAGTAAGCCTTAGTCTGCTTTGAATCTGTGAGGCCTTACAACCTTTTGTGGATGGTCTGACGAGAATCAATCTTTTGTTACGATGTTATAAACCAAATCTCAAAGGTCCCGGAAGATGAAAATCCGCTTAGAGAATACTGTAGGATTAGACGAATAGCAACCAATCACCTGCCAGAACAACCCCAGGGTAATGGGTAAGAAGCACACCGGATGTACAGTAAAGTAACTCCAGGATATGATATGAATGTTACCAGGTCTCTCGGAACTATTGGGTGGATGTGTAGGATCAAGTATGGAGGAGTGTAAAGTTCACAGAATTCTCGTGGCTGAAGTAATTAGGGGCCTTGATGAACTAGGGGCATTGATGAACTAAGAGCCTGAATGAGTCAAGTTTACCGTCCCAAGATACCATTAGATCGCTGACAGTTTTCGTGGTTCCCCCGAGGCTTCACCGTGAAAGTCTGTGGCTTACTGAAGCTTCACCAAAATTTTATGTGATCTCCGGGCTTCACCACGAGACAATGGTTCACCATGACAGCCTGTGGCCCTAAAATGGTAAAGCGTGGCATTTTATAGTTCACTCAGGCTTCAAGATGACATTAAGCTTTTACTAAAACTGTCTGTGGCTTATGAGGCTTCACAATGATAATCTGTGATACTGAGGCTTCACAATGAAAACCTAGGCTAAGGCTTTACAATGATAACGTCTACGCTGGGGTTTCACCAAGAAATCACGGTTACCTGGGGATTCATCATGGCGACCTTATGAAAATAGATACACGATATACGTTTAGACTTCCCCTGAGGCTTTACCCTGACAACCTGTTGCTACTCAAGGCTTCACCATGACAGGGTATGAGCCTTTGTCCATGTACACTTCAGCAGCTTTCACTTCACCCTGATTCCCAAAGGCTGGAGAATATGTGGTGTGCAGGTGACAGGTGTGCAGGTGACAGTCAATAGTCTGATACTGTGAGAGACTTATTGTACGTTAGTCTCACGTGTTCCTTTTGTATTATATTTAATATTACTTTTCCTGGTCTTTCTGTCTTGGTTATTACAGAAATTGAGGGTCGGTAATAATAATAATAATAATAATAATAATAATAATAATAATAATAATAATAATAATAATAATAATAATAATAATAATAATAATAATAATAATAATAATAATAATAATAATAATAATAATAATATTAATAATAATAATATAATAATAATAATAATAATTATTTATTATTATTATTATTTAATGATACTAATACTAATACTAATACTAATAATAATAATAATAATATTTTTATTATTATTATTTAATGATACTAATACTAATACTAATAATAATAATAATAATAATAATAATAATAATAATATTTAATAATACTAATAATAATAATAATAATAATAATATTTAATAATACTAATATTAATACTAATACTAATACTACTACTAATAATAATATCAACCTACCAGCATTGGATGTCGTCAGTCAACCTTACTTCTCAGCCTCGACCCATAAGAGGGTTCGGGTATCAGTGAAATTTATCACACGAGTAAAATTCGGCAAAGACAGGAGGCCAGAGACCAGAACATCCCCAGGAGGGTTCTTAAGGGCCATTGCTAACCCAAACGAGCGTAAGACGGAGGCTATAAACTGAAGGGTCATGGTGGAGAGATGGAGGGAAGATGGTGCTTGAGGGGTGGATTTGAAAGGGGTAGTGGTAGTAAAGAGGTGGAGGTGGGTGGAGAAGTAGAGGTGGGTGGGATGGAGGTGGTGGATGGATGGAGTGGTAGTAGAGGTGGATGGGATGCTGGTGGATGGGATGGAGATGGAGGTGGTGGTAAAAGATGGTGACTGAGCGGTGGAGTTGAAATGGTGGTAGTGGTAGAGAGGTGGGGATGGATGGAGTGATAGTTAATGGGTGATGTTAATAGAATGAAAGCGGATGAGTAGAGGTGAATGTATGGAAGTGGATGGACGGTGTTGGAGGAAAGGAAGGGTGGAAGATGTATAATCAATGGTGATAGGATGATGGTGATGATGGAGAGGTAGAAATAAAGGTGTGGAGGTCCAGTGCTTAAGGTGGAATACTCGTAGTGGAGTGATCATACTGGAGGAGTTTAAGTGAAGGGTTGATCGTAGAGGGTTGAGTTGGAGGAGGAAAAGAGGAAAAGGAAGGGGAGGAAGAGGAGGAAAATGAAGGGGAGGAGACGAAGAGGTATGATTCTTCTCTACCATATAACAGAAGAGGGATTACTTCCACAGGAGGGTGATGCTTTATCAGGCAGCACCAGGCGCAGTGTTCTCCGTCAACAACAACAACACACATGGTAGTAGTTGAGAGCCAGGGTAAAAATGTTTGCCCTCTTATCAGTCAATAGCAGCTCCGGAAGTTCATCAATCAGTCAGTGAGACCTTGGAGACGGGGTCACGACTATGTTATCAGTCAACTGGCTTCATTGTACACTTCAATCACCAATACCTCGAGAAGGTAATCAGTCAACAGGCATAAAGAGTTACTATAGAACTTGTATTTACTGACTCAGGCAAACTCTAAATAATACGTTATCCTCGCATCATATGTGGCGACAAATAACTTACTCGACAATATTAGGAAATTGTTTCAATGCTTTGATAAACCGTTGTAGTGAGCTGCTGTATTATGTGTTTTGAAATGTGTGGTATATATTTTTCTCTCATAGATTCACATTGTGTTTTATAGCCAGAGTTTCATATATTCAGTATATTATATTGCTTCCTCTCGGCTTAGTCTCGGAAATTAATGACATGTACTAAGATTATTATTATTATTATTATTATTATTATTATTATTATTATTATTATTATTATTATTATTAACTACCATCATTAAAAATTTTATCTTCATCATCACAACCATCATCACCACCACCATAACCATCACGACCGCCATCACCACCATCATCACCATCCTTGTATACAGCCACCATAATTACATTTGAACAAGAACAAAACAATATGCAGCACAGAGAAGCAATATTCAATTATAGGTCATTGTTTTGCTGCAACGTGATTGAGAAATAATCTAATGCAGGTTCAATTCAGCTCAATATCCTCATTCAGACAAAGTACCACATACAATAGCCAATGAAAGGAGGCACCACATTTACATTACAATACTAATACATGCCAGAAAAAATTTATAAAAATAGGACCCTGGAGGTACAATGATTACTGTAAGTAGCTACTTTGTGTGTGTGTTTTTTTTTTTCATTTTCAGAGCAATAGGCAGAAATGTTTCTTTCATCTAAATTTAGATTACCTTGTATTACGCTTTTCATCAGCGGAGAAAATTACACAATTAAATCATATTTCCTGGAGAGTTACACACGTAAACGAGAGATCCGGTGTTGAGTAATTTTCTATGAGAAGGAAATATTGTTGAAGGTGATAATAACGAAAATTCTGTTTGCATTCTTTTCGGCCCCCGACCCGAGGTAGTGATCAGGATGACTAAACTGTCAGTACCAAGCTGCCCCCCAGGTGTTCCGTGGTGAAGGGCGACTCCGGGTCATTAGGTTATAAAGGTGTGGACACCTGAATCAAGTTAAGTGGTTCTTTTTTTCGTTCATTGTCTCTCCCCAACAAAGCGTAAAATTTTAGAGGGTACTGTTCATGGTGTTGTCTGTCTGTCTGTCTATGGATGAATAATTTTCACACCGTCAATAAAGTATTGTCGAACATATGGTAACTCAAATTAATTCAGAAGGTCTCGGTTGGGGATTGGCCATTTGGCCAAGCCATTGATGATTCGATCTACCTGGAGTAGGGATGAAATAAGGTTAAGTAAGACAGTAAGAATAGAGTATAGGGGACTATCAACACCTGACCTGCACCACCAGCACCAAGGTTACGGCAGTCACACACCCAACCACTCAGCTCTGATAGAAACTGTGATAAAAAAGAACGTTCAGTTCCTCACAAGGTCAACATTTCCAGTCTTTCTGGCAAGGTTATGAGGGACAGTACGGCAGAAACTTTGACAAACTTGTCCACGTAATTGCTTCTTCTGGAAGGAAGTATAACCACCTCCTCGGTTAAGCAGGAAGTTATCTCGTTAGATCACTCGTTTTCATGGCTCAGATTCTTGAGACTTTTTTTCTAATGAAACCGATTTGTCCAAAAAGGAATGTCGATCCTGACTTAACGTCCACCATGGCGTCTTCACATCACTAGGACTACCACATGTGAGAAATAACTCTCGCCCGTGCCCAGTAGCCAGACATTTCTTCTTGTGTACCTTGAGACGACTTAGCCAGATTAAAGGCAGATAGAGGGAAAGATCTCTCGTAAAACAAGACACTTTACGACCACCACAATATCCCCCGGTCTTGTCTTCCCTCGCCTAAGAGACGGTAAGTCGCGTCTCGCTCAACCGTTAACATCTTTCGCTCAACCGTTAACATCTTCCCCTCGCCTGACAACAGCCTACCCATTTGGAAAAACCACATTACTAACCCACCTCAAGTGGCATTTCCTTCTAAACTGTCTGACAACGTCTACATTACGTGCACTCTGTATATGGCCAGCTCATATTACATCACAACAAAGAAATATTGCTAAATTTACTCACCAATTATCATCATTTCAGCAACCGAAGAAAAAACTAAAGTTAATCTAGATAATTATGATTAAATTACATCTGGTTAATTATTTATTAAGTTTCGTTATTTGGATCGTTACGTTAGGTCAGGTCAATTAGGTTAGGTAAGGAAGGGTATGTCAGGTTGTACAAGCTTAGGTTGGATTTGTTTGGGGTGTCTCATTGAGACAAGTTAGGTTTGTTTAATTAGGATTTAAAGGTTATTGAAGTTGGCAAAGTCAAATCAGCTCTAAACGCGCGCGCGCGTGTGCGTGTGTGTGTGCGCGCGCGCGCGTGTGTGTGTGGGGAGGGGGGGGCTACCTTTAACAGCAGCAGTAATAATGTTCGATTCATGGTTCTGTCTGGCCTCACGTGTAATCTATAGCTAACATAATACACTCGTGACACATGGCCAAAAGTTTTCTAGTTAGACCTGAAATTACCAACCATAAACCCCTCGTGGCCCAGCACTGTTTCGCCCCGGAGAGAACACACAATTCAGGGCGTCCATATGACTCTGCAGTGCCTGAACTCTCATAATGTTGGGCTGAACTTTGACGAAGAAAAATACCAGTGATATGTGAGGAAAATTCTCTGTCGTAAAGATAACATTATGTATATTATGTTTCATAAAAGCCAGAAGAATTATTTTTTCAGCAATACCTGAGGGTGTACTGTGTTATAAGACTAGGGTGTTGCCAGGTGTTATTACCACAATTCGCTTGGGGGGTCTCTCCCTACCTGACACAACAAAGTCACAGGGGGTGAGGAACAGCTGGGTCATTGGCGTCGTACACTGAATTTTCTTTCTAGATTTGACCTGACAGGTGTGTATTGATAGACACAAGTAGCGATTATAAACCTGCAACCGCGCATAAGAACGTGGGTGAATGTACACGAACATGCATGCAAGCACACGTTATACTACATCAATGACACAAGCATGCACGCAGATACAGATGAATAAAGACGAGTGCGCGCGCGCGCACATATATATATATATACATATATATATATATATATATATATATATATATATATATATATATATATATATATATATATATATATATATATATATATATATATATATATATATATATATATATATATAAGTTAATTTGTGTTTGTGTGTTTGCACAAGAGAACTAGTATTATACCGTAATATAACTTTGTTCGATATATTGCTTGTCATAATATTCTTAACATAATTCACCTGCTCAATGTCTCATTTATTTTCTCTGTAAGAAAATATACCATTTTCACACAATGTAATTTTACATTATTATGTTCCTGGAGTCGACGAAATGATTTATGAATATTCTGTTTTAATAAATTTTCACCGTGGCAACAGTAATCAGAGGACTTTGTCGCAGAAATCAACGCCAGTACTAACACTCAACAGTGTCTGGCGATAAACTCTCAAATGTTTGCCAACATTCTTCCTTTACTGGCGCTTTTTTATATGGGAGAAGAAGGTCTCACTGCCTCACCACCACACCGAGAGGAGAGAGTTTTATCTCTCGTAATGTTTAATTGGTGATGAAATAATGTAATTTACTAACCTTGTTACGTGCTTAAAGACCTTCGTTGTTGAAGAGCAGTAATGACATTATAAAACAACCACACCCCACCTGCACTCTCCTCCAGATCTCTTCAGTAACACGTAACTCCCCCCCCAAATCCCCTGACTCAGTATTTATAATATGAATTTCCGTCTGCTCGTAATCGCCACTAACCTCCCTATTCTCCGCTGCCAATGTTTTCTCAGTATGATGGCCACTTTTCCTTCCCTTCTCATCGCACTATTCTTCTCCCCCCGTGGTGGCTCTAGGCTTCTTGGGGCCCTAGGTAGTGGGTGGCTCTAGGGTTCTTGGGCCCCTAGGTAGTGGGTGGCTCTAGGGTTCTTGGGCCCCAGGTAGTGGCTCAGTCTGGGGCACCAGGTAGTGGTGGCTCCAGCCTGGGGCCCCAGGTAGGGGTGGCTCTAGGGTTCTTGGGGCACTAGGTAGTGGTGGCTCTAGGGTTCTTGGGGCCCCAGGTAGGGTGGTTCTAAGGTTCTTGGGGCACCAGGTAGTGGTGGCTCCAGGGCTCGGGCAGAGGACTCTAGGCTGCCCCAGGCAGTGGTGGCTCTAGGTTCTTGACAGGAGTGGGGCTAGGTCTGGGTCCACAGTGGTGGCTCCAGGCTCTGGGGGCACCAGGCAGTGGTGGCTCCAGGGTTCTTGGGCCCCAGGAGTGGTGGTAGGGTTTGGGTGGTTCAGGGTTCTTGGGGCACCAGGAGTGGGTGGCTCTCAGGCCTGGCCCCAGGTAGGTGGCTCTAGGCCTTGGGGCCCCAGGAGTGGGGGTGGTTCAGGTTCTGGGGCACTAGGAGGGTGGCTCTAGGTTCTTGGGGCACCAGGCAGTGGTGGCTCTAGGTTCTGGGGCCCCTAGGTAGTGGGTGGCTCTAGGTTCTTGGGCACCAGGTAGTGGTGGCAGTGGCTCTAGGTTCTTGGGGCACCAGGTAGTGGGGGTGGCTCTAGGGTTCTGGGGCACCAGGTAGTGGTGGCTCCAGGTTCTTGGGGCACCAGGGTGGCCCCTTAGGGTTCTTGGGGCACCAGGTAGTGGTGGCTCAGGGGTTCTTGGGGCACTAGGTAGTGGGTGGCTCTAGGGTTCTTGGGGCACAGGGCAGTGGTGGCTCAGGTTCTGGGCACTAGGTAGTGGTGGCTCTAGGTTCTGGGGCACCAGGTAGTGGTGGCTCAGGGTTCTTGGGGCACTAGGTAGTGGGTGGTCTCAGGTTCTGGGCACGGGTGGCTCTAGGTTCTTGGGCACCAGGTAGTGGTGGCCCAGGTTCTTGGGGCACTAGGCAGTGGTGGCTCTAGGTTGTTAGGTTCTGGTTCTTGGGGCACTAGGTAGTGGTGGTTCTAGGTTCTCACAGGTAGTGGGTGGCTCTAGGGTTCTTGGGGCACCAGGTAGGTGGCTCTAGGTTCTTGGGGCACCAGGTAGTGGTGGCTCTAGGGTTCTGGGGCCCCAGGTAGTGGGTGGCCCAGGTTCTTGGGGCACTAGGTAGTGGGTGGCTCTAGGTTCTTGGGGCACTAGGTAGTGGTGGCTCTAGGGTTCTTGGGGCCCAGGTAAGTGGCTCTAGGGTTCTTGGGGCACCAGAGGTGCCCAGGGTTCTTGGGGCACTAGGCAGTGGTGGCTCAGGGTTCTTGGGGCACCAGGTAGTGGGTGGCTCTAGGGTTCTGGGCACTAGGTAGTGGGGCTCTAGGTTGGGCACAGGAGGTGGCTCTAGGTCCAGGTAGTGGGTGGTTCTAGGTTCTTGGGGCACTAGGTAGTGGTGGCTCAGGGTTCTTGGGGCCCCAGGTAGTGGTGGTTCTAGGTTCTGGGTTCTGGTGGCCCTAGGTAGTGGGTGGTTCTAGGGTTCTGGGGCACCAGGTAGTGGGTGGCTCTAGGGTTCTTGGGCACCAGGTAGTGGTGGCTCTAGGGTTCTGGGCACCAGGTAGTGGCTCTAGGGTTCTGGGGCACCAGGCAGTGGTGGCTCTAGGGTTCTTGGGGCACCAGGTAGTGGTGGCTCAGGGTCTTGGGGCACTAGGTAGTGGTGGCTCTAGGTTCTGGGCACTAGGTAGTGGGTGGCTCTAGGGTTCTTGGGCACCAGGTGGGTGGCTCTAGGGTTCTTGGGGCACTAGGTAGTGGTGGCTCTAGGGTTCTTGGGGCACTAGGTAGTGGTGGCTCAGGTTCTTGGGGCACTAGGTAGTGGTGGCTCTAGGGTTCTTGGGCCATTATAAAACATAAGCTGATAGTCAGTTTACAGATGAATCATTATGTTCATAAAACACGGATGATTCTCACTTAACCTAATGATTGGAAAATTTTCTAGTCATCTTGGAAACAATGTCCACAATCAGTTCACAATTACCCATTTTTCCCAGTTTTATGTTCAGTTGATCTGTCATCAACTCTGTTGAATCTTTGACGGACACAAAACATTTGTTAAACCTAGAAAAAAACGGGGATTTTTTCTATAATTTTGCTTTAGGGAGTAGTTAAATTTCTTATTCCTTCTAGAGTCTAGACTCATAAAAATAATTTCCAAGATTTAGTGACCCTGTAAAGTGTGGTGCCTTGACGGTCGCCTGATATACCCTCCCCTAATTCCTCCACTGCTCTCACTTTATCAGACATCCTCCATAATATTTACTTCTACTTATTCCTACTGTCTCTGTTTTGTCTATTTAATGCCGTGTCTGTTAAAGAATACGATGAGACAAGAACGAAATAAAATCCTTCCAATCCCATTTCACTGGACAATATCAACAGCAAAACAACACCGTAATCTCCCTTTGTCCTTCAAACATAATCAAAGATATTCACGCCTTCCCCACATCAACTTCTCACCCTCGTTCCATTGATCCTTCCATCCGTACTTCAACTTCCAACAACGATAGAACATCAGACAACCCCAATAACATTTGCTTCCTCCCAATTCCACTTTCACAATTTCGCCAGTTTGATGGTTTGGACGTTTGTCTGTCAATAACGCAATGAGATAACTTTCAAATGACTCCCAGGTATATCTGGTGACACGGAAACTTTCCAATAAGTGGATCAGCTGTCAGGTCGCTGAACCGGTGGGAAAACTCTCCAGATTTTCTGGAAAAATGTAGCAAACTAAAAGGATTATAGAGTTTGACGTGACGTAAAATGATCTTAGTTCTTCTTGACCGCGAAGGAAGGAAGTCAGTCATGAGCCGTGTTTGCTGCTGAAGTTACTGTTTGTTCATGGTGAAGTTAGTTATGTAGTAGCGAAGTTACTCCTTTTTACTGGTGAGGTTACTGTTTCTTATCGGAAAACTTAGCTTGAAGTTGATAAAGTTATTGTTTGTCGTTGGTGAAGAAACTGTGTGATGGTGAAGTTAACTGGAGGTGAACTTATTGTTCGTTCTTGGTAAGGTGGCGATTTTTTTTTTTTTTTTACCGAATGAGAAAAGCTAGTGGTGTCTTGATGAAGTTACTGCGCGCTAGTGAAGTCTTATTAATAATGAGAATGTCTTGTATGGTGAAGTTAACTAAGTAGAGGTAAAGTTAGTGTGTGATTGAAAACTTACTGGCTATTATTAGTAATATAATGAAGGAGTGAAGTTTTGGGTTAATAATAAAGTTGCCTACGTGTTGGTGTTGTAATTATGTGTTCGAGAAGTTAGATATGAGCTGAAGAAGTTACCTTATATGGAGTTTAAATACGTGTTGATTAAGTTAGGTGAAGTTTACTACGTGTTTGAGAAAATTACTGTGTTGGTGCAATTAGCTGTGCCGGTGAAGTTGATTTTACAGTATTTTAGCGAAAGTATTTTTTGTGTTGGTGAAGTTAACTAAGTGCTGGTGAAGTTAAATACCAGTATGTGGTAATAAATTTGGCTTTATAGGCGAAGTTAGCAGCATGTTGGTAAAAGCGAATGCGTTTTATTTGAGTCGGTGTTATAGTGAAGTTAATGATGATAATGGTTATAGTGAATTTGATGATGATAGTGGTTATAGTAAAGTTAATGATAGTAGTTAGTGAAGTTAATGATGATAGTGGTATAGTAAAGTTAGTGATGATGGTGGTTATAGCGAAGTTAATGATGATAGTGGTTAAAGCGAAGTTAATGATGATAGTGGTTAAGTTGGTGAAGTCATAGGTGTGATGTTGGAGAACGATACTATCCTACTGTAGTGAAGTTAAGTGATAGTGTTGAAGTTGGTGACATTTTGGTGAACGTGAGGCAGCTTTAGTGCTACATGTTCCCCTCTGACGTAAACTATAAATATTGATCCCGCCCATTCTATTTTGGTCGTGAGTCATGTAACCAATACTGACACGCGTTTATGTCAGTCTGACCTGGCATAATGCTATGTATTGCTGTAGTGAGGGCATATTACTGCCAAGTGGTGCCTTTAAGACATTGTTATCGGGGTGACAGAAGGTGATGAACATTATGGCACAGATGGTCCAGTCAGTTATGTCAAGAGTGCAGTCAAAGGTGTTACAAGTCTGTTGGGTAGAATACAAAGTGCGCTGTGGCCAAGGAGATACAAGGCTCACTTTCCGTCTTTATGGGTCACAGAATACCGAGCTAAGAATGGCTACCTATTATTACAGTTGAGGATGTATGGAAGATCGAACACAGCACCGACTACACTGTCTCTATGTGGATAAACAAACATTAACGTACAGTATCATGTACCCACACTACCCCTAACAAGACCCTCTTTTACACTGCAGGATGTGTTGTGACGTCATATGACATTAGAGTAACGTTACTAAACAGCAGAGTGACATAAGAGAACAATCAGTAGTGTAACTTCAGAGGAAAATCAGTAGTGTTACGTCAAGAGACAGTCAATATCATGAAGCTAACAGCTGATCGGTATGTGACAAAACGTTCTGGACAATGGTGTGACGTCAGTAAACCGTATTCAATACAATGTTGATGCCCGGTGTGGTGTGACGTCATGAAGGAGAGGGTGGTGACGTGAGGGTACAGTAATGATGGTTACTCCCACTAAATAGACAGGAATACACATCCTGCCTGTCTCCATCATTATATGTGCTCGTTAGAAATTGATGTTTATTTTTATGATTACGTATGGTTAGGTTAGATTAGATTACATTTATTACGTGAAATGCTACGTAATGTGCGCGCGCACGCACACACACTATAAGAAGTCAATACTATTATATAACTACCTGCCACAATAATGAATTAGCCTCTTAACATGCACAGGTAATATCCAGTAATAATAACCCTACCGGCCAACACCTGGCCGAGCGTGTGGGTCATCATGCACAGGTACAAGTGTCAAGACGCTACTGTATTGTTAAACACACACGAAGGACAATACTAATAATATGGAACCAGACTCGAGATTATGTACCGGAATTGTCATACTACCAGCGTCAGTTTTGGTTAGGTTAGGTTAGGTTAGGTTATGCTAAATTAGGTTATGTCAAGATTAGGTCAATGTAAGTTAGGTTTATGTTGAGGTTAAGCCAATCTATATTAAGTTAGGCTGAAGGTAAGTTAGGCTAGGTAAGGGTAAGCTTGACCAGGTTAGGTTAAGGGTAAGCTTGACCAGGTTAGGTTAAGGGTAAGCTTGACCAGGTTAGGTTAAGGGTAAGTTAGGTTCGGTAGGATATGTTAAATTAGGTTAGGTTATATTACGCTCCTGATCCGGGTTGGAAAATTGAGTGACTTCCCATTTTGTATACAAACATACGGGCCAATACTTCCCCACCTGGAGAGTGTATACGTGGAGGTCTACTATGCGTGGTATATACATGAGGAGGAAGAGCATACATGGGGGAAGAGAGTATACTTGAAGGAGAGTATACATGGGAGAGTATACGTGAGTAAGGAGAGTATACGTGAGGAGAGAGAATACATGAGGGAGCGTATACATACGGAAGGAGATACATGAGGATGGGGTATACATAAGGAAGGAGAGTATACGTGAGGAAGGAAAGTATACATGAGGAAGGAAAGTGTACATGAGGAAGGAAAGTATACATGAGGAAGGAAAGTATACATGAGGAAGGAAAGTATACATGAGGAAGGAAAGTATACATGGGGAAGGAAAGTATACATGAGGAAGGAAAGTATACACGAGGAAGGAAAGTATACATGTGGAAGGAAAGTATACATGAGGAAGGAAAGTATACAGGGGGAAGGAAAGTATACATGGGGAAGGAAAGTATACATGGGGAAGAATAATACACACTTTTCTTATGCTTCTTGGATAATGATTTTCCTCTCTGCCTCATTATTCACCCACATTCCAGAGTGACAATCATGCTGTGCAGACAACAAGACGATGAACGAATCACAATAATGAAATGTAAACTAAAAGGAAATAGAAAGCGACAATGGGTTTTTACCAAGTAGCGAGGAAGCCTTATTGTCGTCCCTATCTCAGTGTGGTGGATCAAATGTGCGAGATGTTTAATATACGTGGCTGTTCACTACCCCTTCCGCTCTCTCCTCTTCCCGGTTCAGTGTTTTTCAGTTTCTTATTTCTATTTCCCCTTCTTGTCTTTCTAATTTCAGTACCACCTTTATTCCTTTCCTTATCCACCTAACTCCCTTGTTCTTTTCACCTCCACTTCACACCTGATACTTTTTCTTCTTTCCTTCCCACCTCTTCCTCCTATCATTCCCATATCACTTTCCACTTTTATCTTGTATTTCATTTAATCTTACTTTTATATTTCCTCCATCCCTTCTTTACTTCTTTTCTTTCATTTTCACTCCTCCTATCCTCATTCTCCACTTATTCTTAAACTTCTCCTTCTCCTCTTTCCCCTGATAGAGTGTATAACTACTCCAATACACCCCTCCCACCCTCTCCCACTCCAGTACACCCCTCCCACCCTCTCCCACTCTAACAACCCCTTCCCACCCCACTACCCCCTCCCTTGATTCCCCAACTAACCCTTGCCTGCGGTGATTATCTAATCCCTAAGACGCCCCCCCCTCACAAACCTTCCCCACGTGTCACATAATTAGGATGTGTTCCAATTAGCGTGTTACACAGGTCACTACTGATCGATCATGCCCTTCCTCGTCCCTGCGTCCTCCAGGGTCATTGCTCCTGTCAGCTGCCCACTCACAGTAACTAATCAGATGGACCCTAATCCTAGTGGTCCCTAAACCTAATGGTCCATAGCTATAGAATTTAACCCACATGATCAGGGCTCATTCACAGTGAGCAACAGCCCTAAATGGTCCCACCCTTAAAGTCTTAGTCCTAAAGGGTAACCAATTAAGGACTCCAGTACAATTTAGTTCGTCCAAATAGTTGGAACCTATTAAGACAGGAGTCTGTTAACTGACCCACTACCAGTACTAACAAGAGTCCACTATATCATTACCATCATCTGCTTCACTCTTACCGCACGCACCAACCCCCACCCCATTATTATTTTTTTTTTTTTTTTTTAGGTTGGGGAAAGGATGGAAGGCATGCAGGGGCTCAAGGCACAGCCAGACATGAAGGATAGAGAAGTCACGACAGATAGTTGTGGAGGGAAAGGCTGGAAAAGAAGTTTAATGAGTTAAACAGAGGGGGACGACACCCCTTGTTTTACATATTACAGAGTTTGTTGGCTAACTAAGCTGACCTAAGATATAGGATGAGGTTGCACAATGGTTATTTTGGCTGGCAATGACTAGTGTGATTTTACAATTACATGTTTATTAAAATCTACTGTATTAAGTTAAGAATTCACTAGATTGTGACTTGTTCAATGTGATCTTATATCATCTGATTTTTAATCTAAGGTGGATCGTTGTGTTGTACTGCGGGCAGACTCCGGGGCCACCAGGCGTGGGGTAGCCCTCCGTCGATGTCTTCCACGCGTAGGTGGTCTGGGCTGTGAGGGTCGTCCAGGAGCTTCTCCCAAACCTTCTTCCCTAGGCGATGGAACCTGACGTTGAGGGCCTCCGTTTCTCAAGTGGATGGTTTCCACTATCTCCTGGTAAGGTAGCGCTTGGCCATTGGTTAATATCAGACACTTGTTTTGGAAGCTCTGTAACTGTTGTAGTCTGGTCTTCCCGAGTGTGACGAGTGGTACGTGTGGGTACTCCAACACAGGTAGACTTGTATCTTCTCAGGCATCAGTTTAAAACGCTTTAATTTGGCGGCGGCGACTTTGACTTTCTTTAGTCTGTTCCTCACGTGGGACGTGATGCCCATCCGAGAGATGATGAGGCCGAGCAACCTGCCTTGTTTAAAGTACTCAATTTCTTCGTCGTCGTTCATCAATTTGGCCTAGCAGTGAGTCGCCATCCTAGCCGTGGACCTTCTTGGGCAGGTAACGATCTGTGTTACATCATCGACATACATGACGTACTCGCTGCCGACGATTGGGGGTGGTAGGTCAGCCGTGTCGAGCATGTAAAAGGTTGGAGAGAGACAAAGAGCCCTGAGGCACGCTGCTCGAGTGAGAGTTCCTTCCCACAATGTTATTGTATCTTGATTTTGGATCTGTGGTCCATAATGAAGTGCACAGCAGGCGCATCAAGTTTTCGGGTAGCCCCAGTAGTATGATCTTTTACTGCAGGTGGCCGGTCATGGCGTTAGTGGTCTGCTCGTATGCCTGGGCTATGGCGGTGGATGTGCCTCGGCAATGGTGGAAGCTGAAGGCGGGGATTATGCACGTCTTCGTCCTCTAAATACATCCGCAATCGCTTGTTTACTAGTTTTTCGAGGATTTGAATGGTACTGTACCTACATTTGCAGACTGGGAAGTGATAGTGGTCGAGCACAGTGTTGGTCACCCTACCTTCTTCACCAAAGGTTTTATTATTAGGCGTGTTGTGTCCACATTGCCCCTAACGGGTATGTGGGTCTATAACTACTTTATTTCAGATATTACACTTCTACCATTAAGATCCTACCAGCAATAAATTCCTACCACCATTAAGACCCTACCAGCAATAAATTCCTACCACCATTATAGTCCTACCAGCGACAAATTCCTACCAGCGGCAAGTTCCCCCTTAAAGACTGATTCTCAACTAATTTTTAACTTTCCTCGCATGAACGAAACTTCTAAATCAGTTATAACACAGCGAGCGCTCATTACCAAGTTACGGCCGCCAGAGAACAGGTTAACATGGTTTTTATATAATGCTTCTCTGAACTATTAAAATTTTTGTGGTGGGGAACTGTGAGTGAGTGGGTGTAGGGGGTGTGTGGATAGGGTAGCGTATGGGGGTGTGTGGATAGGATAGTATATGGGGGTGTGTGGGTGGAATGGGGTATGGGGGTATGTGGGTGGGATGGGGTGTGGGGGGTGTGTGGGTGGATGTGTGGGGGTATGGGTGGATGGGGTGTGGGGGTATGTGGGTGGGGATGGGGTGTGGGGGGGGGGTGTGTGGGGCATGTGGGTGGGATGGGGTGTGGGGATATGTGGGTGGGATGGGGGTGTGGGGGTATGTTGGTGGGATGGGGTGTGGGGGTATGTTGGTGGGATGGGGTGTGAGGGTATGTGGGGTGGGATGGGGTGGTGTAGGGTTGGGTAGGATGTAAGGGTGTGTAGGGAGGGGTGGGGTGTGGGGATGTGTGGGTGGGATGGGAAAGGAGGGACCGATGAAGGGAGGATGATGAAGCAGAAGATGAGGGAAGAGAAATAATGAAAAGTGGAGAAGCAGAGAACGGAGGGAGTGAGATAGAGAGAGGGAGAGAGGAGTGGGATAGAGAGAGGGAGAGAGAGAAGTGGGATGGAAGGGAGGAGAGAGAGGAGTGGAAGGAGAGGGAGAGAGGAGTGGAAGGGGGGGAGGGAGAGGGTGGAAGGGAGGAGGGAGGGGAAGGGACGGAGGGAGAGAGGTGGAAGGGGAGGGAGGGGTGGAAGGGGAGGGAGAGAGGGAGTGGAAGGGAGGAGAGAGAGGGAGGGAGGGAGGGAGGGAGGGAGGGAGGGAGGGAGGGAGAAGAAGACCTCATCTAAGTTCTGAGAGATAAGGTTTCCGTCCTATAAGATTTTAACTCTAATCCACATATCACATAACCACATTCTATATATTTCATGGTACATATACTGTAGTTTGTATATATGTGTATGTATCTGTATGTAAAATGTCTATGTATTTGGTACTAGATACACTTTAGCATGAGAAATATTAATATAATCTATGTGTAATTTAGAGTATATAATCCTTCGTTATTCATGTGCATTTAGACATTTAGCTTCTTACAACATGCGAACCAACGTGAAAAAAAATGTCAAATAAAACTGTTTCAATATATAATAAACTCAAACCCTTAACATATGTGAGGATGCTAAACAAGTCAAGAATTGCTAAAATTGTCTAACTTCACTCCTCGTTGCTGTTACCGATGATTTCGTGTAACGGGTCTAGTACTTCAACAGCTACAGTCTTTAAGCTGATTCGACTAATTCTAAATTCTATGTAGGACAAAAACCTTCCTTTTACCTCCCTCTTATACACCTCTCATTCATGTACCACCATACACTCCATATAATGATAAATATCCATGTTTCCTTTGGTATATATCATGACCTAAGAAGCCCCCACCACCACCCTCAGATGCTCCTCGCCTGTGTATCACCGCCGTAACGCTCACCATCACGAGGGCAGATGCAGCAAGCTTTTGATGTAGTGGAGAGAGACTGTAAAGTGAAAAGCAAACTGTAATGAAGGGATTTATGTGTTGAACCTCCCTCACAACTAGTCAATAAATTCCCGGGATTACGAGATCATTACACTCAAAGGAGACTCGTCTAGTAATCTCGTATTAAGTGAGGGGCGATGCACTCTCTGCTTTATGTTGTTTTATGGGCCGATATCACAGAACCGTCTTGTTTCTATCTGACTACTAAGACAAAATGTTTACTCTGATTTTGTAAGATAAATACAAAAGATACGTACATAGATAGTCAACACTATGGCGTACCTGATATTAATAGTCACACTTGCATACTTATAAACGTTAAACCTACTTATTTCAGAAACTTCTTTACATAGCATATTTAACACCATGGATACGAGAAACAACATTGACGACGTAACACCGAGTCCCTCATCGCCCGCCTCGGTGATCTTGTTCATAAATATATTTTTTAAGGATGCGTAAATCGACATGAAGTGAGTTTATTATTGTTTTAACAGTATGTTGTGTCATATAATTGGTAATTAAATAGGACTAATGCGTGGAGAGGAGGAGCATTGATGAGGTCATTAATGAATTGATGAGACCTTTAGTGTTTGATGTGTGCTGAGGAGTTGGTTGTGTCTAGACTAAGGGATGTTGATGTTGTCAGTGGTTGCAGGATATGCTTTGTGACAACACTAGTGGTGCTGGCTGAGGCTAGAGAAGTGAAGGTGTTGTCAGTAGCAGTTGAGGATGTTTTATGAGAATGGTAATGGGTGTTATCAATGCAATGGTTTTGGGAACACAAAGTGAGGGAACATCTGGGATTACATGAACAATTATGAGAACGATCGAGATTGTGTGGATAGTGAGGAGGTCCGATGATGATAATGATGATGAGGAGGAGACCCCATCACCAACCAAACAAAAACCACCATCAATCGTCAACGTAAACAAAAGCATTATATCCACCATATTCCTACATGCAAAGGAATATGAGATTACGTTAGGCAGTAAAACTCCAGCCAGGTCCATGTTTGTTCTCTCATTACCAGTCCACAATAACAAAGCCGCTCATTAATATTGCATCGCGTGTCCCAACTCATTCATGAGAGCTAAATACGTTTTTGTTCACCATGAATCAAAATTGACCAGTTGTCAAATCTCCCTAATGCCGCACTAATGTAATGTTTTGTTATTGAAGTTCATTGACGTTGCGAGATATTTTTGGTGAGCTGTTGTTATGGTGAAGTGTGTGTGTGTGTGTGTGTGTGTGTGTGTGTGTGTGTGTGTGTGTGTGTGTGTGTGTGTGTTCTTCTTGAAGTGTGTGTGTGTGTGTGTGTGTGTGTGTGTGTGTGTTGTTCTTGGTGGAAGTGTGTGTGTTGTTCTTGGTGAGTGTGTGTGTGTGTGTGTGTGTGTGTGTGTGTGTGTGTGTGGTGGTGTGTGTATGTGTGGTGTGTGTGTCTTCTTGGTGAGTGTGTGTGTGTGTGTGTGTGTGTGTGTGTGTGTGTGTGTTGTTCTTGGTGGAGTGTGTGTGTGTGTTGTTCTTGGTGAAGTGTGTGTGTGTTGTTCTTGGTGAAGTGTGTGTGTGTGTGTTGTTCTTGGTGGGGTGTGTGTGTGTGTGTTGTTCTTGGTAAGTGTGTGTGTGTGTTTGTTCTTGGTGAAGTGTGTGTGTGTGTGTGTGTGTGTGTGTGTGTGTGTGTGTGTGTGTTCTTCTTGGTGAAGTGTGTGTGTGTGTGTGTGTGTGTTGTTCTTGGTGAGTGTGTGTGTGTGTGTTGTTGTTCTTGGTGAAGTGTGTGTCTTGTTGTTCTTGGTGAGTGTGTGTCTTGTTGTTCTTGGTGAAGTGTGTGTCTTGTTGTTCTTGAAGTGTATGTCTTGTTCTTGGTGAAGTGTGTGTCTTGTTCTTGGTGAAGTGTGTGTCTTGTTCTTGGTGAAGTGTGTGTCTTGTTCTTGGTGAAGTGTGTGTCTTGTTCTTGGTGAAGTGTGTGTGTTGTTCTTGGTTCATTTCCATGAGTTGTTGTTGTTATTGTTGTTGTAGTAATGTTATTACCGTGTTTCAATAACTAAGGTCTTTTATCGGGTAATAAGGTTAGTAATTACACTTGTCTATCAACAATTGGCAATAATGAGAGATAAAACTCTGTATTTGAAAATAATAAATGTAATCATAATTATGTGTGCCTGGTTTTACGAGAGGGTCAACAGGTGATCAAGTGCATAATTCATAAAGAAAAATATTCATTTGTCGCGTAATTTCTCTTGGAGACAAGTGCTGTTATAACAAGCGAGAGATGTCAATTGTATTTGAATATCGAGTAATACTTCGGGAGGTCGAGTATTACTGTGATACCTCTTAGAGGCGTCAAGGGTGTCTGGAGGTCGAGTATTACTGTGGTACCTCTTAGAGGCGTCAAGGGTGTCCGGAGGTCGAGTATTACTGTGATACCTCTTAGGGGCGTCAAAGGTGTCCGGAGGTCGAGTATTACTGTGATACCTCTTAGGGGCATCATAGGTGTCCGGAGGTCGAGTATTACTGTGGTACAACCTCTGTCGGGCGATGTTGTAGTCGGAAGACATAATTTCTCTTAAATTTAGAAAGACAATAAGAGAGAGAAGGCTGTAAAGGGAGCTACATAGGACAATGGTGTCGTACGATTACACTGTCAACATTGGTTCCTACAGCACACCTTTCGTGTACTAAATATCAATCTTGTACGAAGAAAGAACAAAAACAAAATCTGAATTACAAAAGGGTTCTGTATGGCGGTGTTTTGATGACAAGCAGGGAAGGAGCAGTTTGAGCGCCTGGGATAAAGTAGACGCCGGGTCGCTGTTTGTACTTCATCGTACAATTGATATTACAGTAGAGGCAGAGTAAAGGGGAACAAGATTAAAAATGTTGGACATAATGTTTCAGAGGCATATATATCTAGACTGTCTTTTGTCAAGGGCGAGGAAGGCGGATTGTGATGTAACTTCTTCCTCTATTAGAAAAATAAGGGAAAAAATTCGCAGTATGTGGGAAATAATTACTTTGATCTCCAGAACCATTAGATGCGACATATCATCAGTGTTTTTTTTACTATGTGATAAAGTGTATGTGACAATACTGTAGTGAGGACAGACTTAAAAGTGTATGTTGTGTGCGGTCGGTCTGCAGCGAGGTGGATGGAGGTGTAGTGTAAACATGTATGACAGGAACATGTCTGATGATTTGTCCAGATTTTGTTTACGGAGGAAAGGTCATTGGTGTGAAAAGGAAGAACAAGAGAAAGTGGGTAGGGAGTTAGCTTATCACCACGGTAGAAGTCCAGCATTAATGAGAGATCAAACAGAGTGGTTCCCCGTTACTGTCTGGACACTAAAGGTACCACTTGGTTATGAGACAATACGAGTAAAGAAAAATGGTCAGCAGAGGTTGATATATTTTTCTTCGATAAATTTCAACGTATTTTAGACAACCGGGATATATTCACCACAACAGTCATGAACGGAGTCAAAACTATAAGCGTTGAAAGGAAAGAAAAATTTCAGTAGAATGGTCAGAATGTGTGTGCCAGAGATCAAAGATTAACCTATACGTCATCCTCACATTCTTAAACTTTCAAACAAGCTTTTCTGGATTGTCGACAATACTATTGATTCATCTACAAGGTAAAAGTTATTCTCACACGCAGTTCCTGTGTGTGACCATCACCTCTATAGAATCTGGGCTGTTCTGGCAATACATGAAAATAAAAACAAAATATGTTAGTACTCTATGGAAATGCTATTACCTAATAACAATAAATGTAAATATAAAACAACAGTACGTATATACACACACACACACACACACACACACACACACACACACACACACACACACACACACACACACACGTTTAAATATTTCTGTCAAGAGTTTTTGCGTAACGTTTGTCGAAAGTTGAGAATAATTTCACAGGTGTTTCGTGGGATATTAACTTCCATGGCTTGGTAACCTTTTCTAACATGGAAAAGGAAAAACTATCAAATAAAAATATTCCATGAAATATTCGAGAGGCAAAACGTCACTGTCAGCAAATACTGCTCTTCATCCAGAAAAAAATATTTGTAACCACACAGCTTCCGCATAGGTATTTATTTATTGGAATATGGTGAAGGTGTGCCCTTGACCTTCGAGTTTAATCTTTAACCTGTTACCACAAACTGAATGGCTTGTTTACTGACAATCCAATGTCTCTCTCTGCATTGTCCATAAAATTCGGTTCACTAGTTACTGAATATTCCATTGATTTACTTTTGCCTGGAAACAACAATGTACAAACTAGTGAACACGCTTTACAATTATGGAAATAATTGATCTGAGGTGAATTATATACAGTGTGTGTGTGTGTAAGTACTGCTTAAGTGCTGATTCAACTACAAAACCAGAACTTTGGGATTGTATGTTTTTTTTATTACCCACCGTGACATTTTTAATACAATATTCTATGATGTTCTTCGCTAGCATGTTGATAAAGTACCTTAAGAGCCACGGAATACCTTCTTGTGCCCTCATCTTTAAGTAAATAAATTAATATTACCGGTCTTAAGGAAGGGATTAACAAGGCTTAACCAAATTTGATTATGAAAGGTCGTTAAGTTTATATTAGATTAGATTAGCAATTTGGCGTTAGGTTAGCGTAGATTAGGTTAGGGGCGATTATGTTAGGTTAAGGCAGATTATAATAGGCTACCTCTTTCACAAGGATATCCATTGATCTCCCTTGATTCCGAAGTAGCGGGTAAAAAGCTCCCCCCCCCCCTCCCTCTCTCTCTAACCTGTTGAGTTTTGATACAGGAAAAAAAATGCGAGGTTCGTGCGTGGCAACTAACCATTAGGAACAAGCTCAATATTTTTTTGATAAATTAAATAACTCTTTTATGATATCAATCTGTATCCAGGACCATTTTATTTTTTTCAGGCTTGGGTAAGTTGACTATTTTATTCCAGGTGTTCATATAGGAGAGATGTTGATATTTTATTCTTTTAAATTATTTTGTTTTCGTTTTTGTAATTTTTTGGCTTATAGTTTCTCCTCTTATTTTCTTCTTCCTTTTCTCTCTTTTCTTCTGTCTTTTTTTTATTGTTCCATTTTTTATTTCCTTCTGTTCTTTTTATTATTATAATTATTTCGTATTATCATTTATAGTTTATACGATTATTATTATTATTATTAACCCTATGTTGATGCCTCAATTTACTTTACCTGTCTCATTAATGAATTACACCTGGATTCCATTACATATACCTGTTATATTTTACCTAAGAATTCCCGCAGCGGATGAACATGTCAAGCGAACCAATAACCCCGTTGGCACCTGGTCCAAATATCCCTAAAAGTTTCGTTCGGAAATATCGCGTCTGGATGAAAGATTTTGAAACCCTCGCTCTCACAGTGATGCCAGATTAGTGAACTTTGCTGGTAAAATTGATACCAGATTAGTGGAATTTGTATAGTAAAATTTAATATATTGACGTTTTTGTTGTTGATTATGTTGTTCCTCTTCTTCTTTTTATTATTATGGTTATTGAATACCGCCTCACCTCTCCCTATGAGTCCAAATGAGATAAGCTTATAAAGGCGTCCTTGGGCTCCCTGGACAAAAGGAATTACTATTCACCATCATTTCCAAATTTTCATTGTTTGTTTGCACTGCTTATATGATTGTAATGTGCACAGTACATTACATTGCTGCACTGTTTATGAACAGTGTATACCTGTTCGCTGTATGTACAAGGTGTACTCATACTATGTACTGTACACAGTGAACCAATGTGAAGAGATATATATATATACCTGAAACGTGTACTAATGTGTGCGTGTGCGCGTCTGTGTGTATGTGTGTGTGTGTGTGTGTGTTTGTCGCCGCACATTATTATAGAACACGTAAATTTAAAAGAGTAAAATAAGTATCCACTATTACTACCCAACTAACGTAATTAAGAATGCCATCTACACACTGTTGGGTAAAAGCCTTCAAATAACTTAGAATACACAGGCACTTGAGGCAAAAATCCTCCTGTAAGCACGTAATGCATTTTCTCATTTTCTTTTTAATGCAACGAGAGAGAGAGAGAGAGAGAGAGAGAGAGAGAGAGAGAGAGAGAGAGAGAGAACAGGTAGTCTGGACTTTTACTTTTGCGTTTGCTCTCACGCGATTTTTTAAACATGTTAGCGATTTTTTTACATAAAATTTTCACAGTAACTACACATTGTTGTTTTATGAACCTTTTATACATTAACTTTTATCCATTGCTGCACATTTTAATATCTAGACTTATGTTGTAAATGTTAAATGACCAATATAATGGAACTGTATATGTATTGCTGAAATTAGTTAATGGTTACAGTAATTTAAGTAGGTATTTAACTGTACATTAACTATCATTACGCAAAGTCAAAATTATATGCCGCTTATTCTTCAACTATCCTTTGTTTCCATTATCGTTACTAACCTTGAGTTTATGTTGTTTCCTGCATTTCATTAACTGAGGTCGTTAAGTGCATGACAAGGTTGGTAATAACGCTAGTCCAACAATTAACAATAAGTATGACAATTAAATGCCCCTGTTTATGGGTAGTTTAAGAAAAGTAAAACAAAAAGATCAATACACGTGATCGTTATAACGGGACTCAGGGTCATGTAGCAATCATTTTTACAACTATGCAAATTGTTCCTATGAATAAAAATGCAGTTTGAGTTTTTCTTACAATCGGGGGTTAGTGGTGGTATGATTTGCTCCATGTTGTTAAAGAAACCGGGGCAGTGTGAACTAGAGCTGAGAGCCTAAGAGCTGTGAAGCGGAGAGCTGAAGCTGGGAGCCTAAGAGCTGTGAGGTTGAGAGCTGAAGCCAGGAGGCTGAGAGCTGCAGCAGGAATACAGTCATTTGAGACAGGAGCACTAACAGCTCAGGCAGGACACTGACAGCTGAGATAAGAACACTGACAGCTGAAACAGGAACACCGACAGCTGAGACAGGAACACCGACAGCGGAGATAAGAATGCTGACTGCTGAGACAAGAATGCTGAGACAGGAGCACTGACAACTGAGAAAGGAACACTGACAGCTGAAACAGGAACACCGACAGCTGAGACAGGAACACCGACAGCTGAGATAAGAATGCTGACTGCTGAGACAAGAATGCTGAGACAGGAGCACTGACAACTGAGAAAGGAACACTGACAGCTGAAGCAGGGGCACTGACAGCCGAGACAGATACACTGACAGCCGAGATAGGAGCACTGACAGGCGAGACATTAATTATAAGCATAGTCATTTATCTATAAATTCATTTTCTCATTTATTCATGAATAAATAAATTCATTAATTCATCTAGACATTTATTCATATGCTAATTAGACCGTCACTTGACTAATTAATGCACATATTTTAATGCAGATTTTTATCATTGTTTTTAGTTGATTATTCCTTTCAATCAAGTATTTCATATTTTATTATATATATATATATATATATATATATATATATATATATATATATATATATATATATATATATATATATATATATATATATATATATATATATATATATGTGTGTGTACATCAATTTCCTGTATTATTTTGTACTGTCAGGATTTTTCCCAAAGTCGCCTTTTTTTTAGTACGGTAATTTGTGTTTGATTTCTGGTCCTGACTCGAAATATTAATCCCTTTTAAACTACACGTTATACATATATTGTATACCTAAATTGTCTATGTACATATTAAATTGTATACCTGCATTGTACATACACGTACTGAATTGTATACTTGCACTGTCTGTATACATAATGAATGAAACTAAACTAGTTTGGCGATTTTACGGAGTACAACCGAACTAAATTGAAATTTAGCAGCTTTAAGACAAACGTCCAGTTAAATAAGTTGCAAATAATATAATAACGTTTAATTAACAGGTAGATATGTCATAAGTAGTTAACCTGTGGAGCCTTACAGGGTCATACACCGGTGACTTAACATTATCTCATTAGCCAAAACTAATAACTGTGAACCATTAATAACTTGGTTTCTTTAATATCCTGATGATGAATGTAGAAGTAACAATTAAAAGGTCCGAAAATTTGTGTTTTGTCAGAAAATAAAAGTTAATTAAACTAATGTGAATGACAGGAGATTTCAAAAGGAGACTGAAAGATCAAAAAGGCGAAATAATTTAATGAAGATTAAAATGGAGGAAGCAGCGTAGTAAAGTTTAATTTTTCATTTATTTTTAGTAAGTAATAAGGGAAAAGGTTTAGGAAAGTATAAAAGACAAAAGTAAAAATAAATAAATTGGGTGCATTGATATATATTTGCAGTAACAACAAAATTTCGAAATACAATTTCTTTTTATTGAAATGTTAGATGCATATATACTAGTTAATAAATAAATATATAGAACATACAATGAGATTAAATTGCTATTGTCAAACGTATATACGAGAATAAATATAATAATTCCAGGAGGATATGGTAGTGTATTATTTTTCTATCCTTCTGTCTCAAACTCATTATACATCTACGTTATCAAGAAATATATCCTTCAATATAAGGTGCCTGGGTGGGACGGCCAAAGTTGTGTATAATAATATTAAAGTGACCCCAAGCAATTAAGGAAAGTGCGAGGGCCAACCTAACCTACGCTAGCCAAATAAAACCTAACTTAACTTAACCTGACCTAACCTAACCTAACCTAAAAATCGAATCTAACCTAACCAAATATAACAAATTAAACTAATCCAACCTAATCTAATATAAACTAAACTAACTTAACCTAACCTCTGCTAATTTACTTTTCTATCACTATTTTTCGTTTTCTTTATTACTTTCACATTTCTCTCGCTTTTATCTCTCTCACCTTTTAATCATTATCGTATAAATTTTCCAATTTTTACACTCGGTTTTTTTCTTTTACTCTATTTTGACATTAGATCACTGTCTGACTACTTATTTTTATTACGTATTATTATTGTTTTTCTCGTCTTTCTCCTGTGTTATCAATGAACTTTACCATCTACCTTGGGTTTCTTTATCTATATTCTATATTTAGTATCATTCTTTTCTTTTTTTTCTTTACTCACTATCGTATCGTTATCACTTACTATTTCTTATGTATATTTTCTTTATCATATATTTTTAAGCTAAGTATTGTTTTCATTATATTCGTACGTATTATAAAGACTTTCAAAACACAGAATTCAAGAAGAAACAGATCATAAAAAAATCAGATTAAATTTTAATCATTTGTTCAGTAAGATAAGTTGATTAAGTAAACAAAATGATGTATAAATAATTTTTAAATTTATTTTGTTAATATTGAGTTCGTTTTCCTTTTTTAACTTAAATAATGTTGACAATAGAGGACTCAGTTTGTGTTTGAAAAGTGTTCTTAAAAACTGGCGGACTAATCTTGTTTGGAATATGGATTGAATTGTTGTCATATATAAAAAAATAGTTCTGGTGATGATAGGTCAAAGGTGAGAGACGCTAACCTTCAACTCTCAAGGTTTTATTATTAGTTCTAAAAAGATAAAAGAAATAATTCCCTTCCTCAGCCGACACCCAAACCGTATTACTTGGCCCACAACGATGCCTGTAGTTTTTTCCACCTTTAATTTACTCCCCCGAAAGCCTTCATTCTGGTAAATTCCTGAACCTACTTGATATAGCCCGCCCTTGTCTCCCTCCCTCTCTCTGCCTCCCACTCTTAATCACACATCGCTTTCTTCCTAATTAAATTTCTTCCAAGAGCTATTCTTTTACGTCTGCTCAGCAAATGGTGGTATGGAAGGAATTCTTTCTTTGAAAACTTGGTTTAATCAAGTGTTCAAGGTCTATGTTTCTCCAGTCTGACCTTCACAGTTACGTGGGAGAGATTCCCTGTTATCTGGCATGAAAATTTTTATTCCATTACACGTGCTTTAGGTTCTCTTTATAACCATTCCTGCTATTCCGGTGTATTCTGATCTGAGACTCCATTGCACAAGAATACCTCGTGACGTGTCGTGGTACAGGTGGGTAAGGCTCAATATTCCTACCAACCAATAAACCTTCCTTAAGCAGACATATTAAACCTCTATAATCATATGCAATTAGGTGGAGAGACGGAAACACATTGCATTCATTTACTAAAGCCAAAGAAAATTAGATATTGTAGACAATTAGTAATAAACAATGCTATATTCTTCATCAAAAATCATAGTTCTATATGCACCTCACAGATCAACAGTGAATGCAAATGAAATACAATTAAATTAAATAGAACATATATAGTAAATTGCACTTCATTCTTTACCGTAAATCAGACTTTTCATATTCTCCCGAAGAGAGAAATAGTCAAGGTACGACCTCATCTACATTACAATTACAACATTTGCATAACACTATCACATACCGTATCCAGAAGAACCAACTTTACTATCTATATAAATGAGTATATTTACTGTGTTAACTGTTAATTGCGCTGCTCACTCTCTCAAAGTTTAATGGGGGAAAACATTTACTTCCAGTTCACAAGTTTTCAATGTTGTTATGATAGCGAGTTGTGTTATTGTTTTTGTACAAGAAGACTTACAAAGGTCATCACACTATGAGGTTACTTATTAAGAATATATTCACGTTGCTTTTGCGTTTATTTACTGTAGAAGTTCACACACACACACACACACACACACACGTGATATCTTCCATTGCCACATGAAGAATCCCCAAACGCTGGATATATTTTTATGCGTCGCGTTTTGGAATTACAATCGTTCGGTTAGCGTCATGCAGAGTTTTGTTTGTCGCGTACGTCCGTGATTAAGTTTAGGCAAACACATAAACGTATTGTCATTTGTTTTGTGGACACTACCTAACCCTCCCTCACCTCACTCTCGCTAAATAGTATTCACTTTATCCGGTTACTTTACTAGATCAACCTTTCCATCCGGCATCGTCAATGGTATTTAATTATGTTTACTAAACTGAATGTATGACTGTCCTGAACTGATTGATGGATGTTTTAGCGGTTGAGGGATATTTATTGATGAAAGTTTTAATGTTGTCAACAGCTAATACAAAGTCCTCTTTCTTTAATGTAATTCTCAATAGTATCCGAATATATTTCTTTAATTTACATTTCTTAATTTCAAAGATTCTTTCTGTGTTTCATTAATTTAACAATCTATTTTTACATCAACATCAACATCCAACTGACTGGCGAATTTCATTAATAGTATTTGCGTCAATAAAGTTCAGAAAAATATATACAGTTTACATTCGGTGGAAAAACAAGTACTTTATTTGTGTTAAATATAAACTTCACCAATTCTTCTCGTCACCACCTCACTGTACATGTACAACATCGGCCATGATATTGTGCCGAGAAAAGTTTTGGCTGTAGAAGACTACAGGTTTTTTAAACATGTCAAAACATTATGATATTCCTATTGCACAAAAGTTCACGAGTGTCATTTAGAACCTTGTAATTACCACACAACGTATTATCATTCTCCAATATTTAATTATATTTTCTTCCCTCTTTCCTGAAATTTCGTTGGAACAATTATTTTGTGTTCATTTTAATAATTCAAAATTTTTTTATATTTATCAACATCTGTCACCTCAGTAATTTTCAATTTAATTCCCAGACTGTGTACAATATCTCAAATTCTGACTATTGCACGAAGACTGTTTTCCTTCATTTACCTTGACAATAGATATTTATATAATTCCCAGAATAATAAAAGCTGTATATTTTGTTTTCTTCACTAGTGCTCTCCCATTCCCCGCTATAGCTCAGGCTGGCCTCAACCCCCAACATACACGGTCTTCTCTTCGTTTGTTACCCGGCATAACTCGTCCTGCTGCATCATGTTCTCTCTTCACAACGAGGCCCCGACATGTTTCCTCATCTTTATTTTTACGTTTGTAATATTTCAGTAAAATTATTCATTCACATCTTACAAATTATTTAGTATGTGATGGTAATTTATGGTAATGGTGCAGTACTACAGTAGATGTAGTTTCTGTATATAAAAGATGTTTCTTATCACAATACTCGATTATGTAGTCAAGGGTACACTTCCATGAGCGCCAATAATGACCCATATTCAGTATTCCAGCTGTCTTAAACTCTTAAGTGGTCTGGTTAGGACACTGTAGGACACTAAGACATAAGAATAAACAAGATAGAAGGTTAATATGCTAAAGTATAATTATCAAGTTATTTTTTATCTTTTTATTTACCAAGAGAAAAAACTATAATTTTCACTTATACCCCGAAAAATATTTTATGATCATAAGTTAGGTTAGGTTTAGTTAAGAAAGAAAAAAAACGGTGTTAAAAAAAACTGGGGTACAAGGGAAAAGTAACGACAAGTATAAACGTATTTGATACTGACCTCACGCCGACGATATTGCCGTAATATTCTACAGTCGTAAAGTTTTCTACTAATTTCACGTCTTTATGATCAGCCAAAAGCGACATTAATGTTTACGATAATTTCTTTCACTGGTAATAACAGGAATGTTTCCTGAAAACAAAATTGCAAATGCGTATTGTAACTTGAACGATATCTATTATACCAGGATCGATTTTGCTAAGTAGTATCCACTTTTTTTTTCAACTCATACCGTGGACAGATTAACAAAAATATTTACCAAACTTCAGCACGTTATCTAAAATTACTCCATTAGATCCATATCAGTTTGATATATAACACAATTTTCAGGAAGATCAAGAGAATATTTGTATTACAACAACAACATTGTCTCACTTGATATATGAAGTCCCCCACAAGTGAGGACAATGTTGCTGTTGTAATACAAGCATTCACGCGGTCTTCATTCAGGTCTGTAAAGCAGGGAATTTAAATTGTTCTGAAACACCGTGTTCGTAAGTGTTACCATTATGGAATCTCAACTAGGCTAAACAAAGAAGAGTAACGGCATTAATGTAATGATTATATTTATTTAATGTGGCCAAGCATTAAACAACATTACATCACCTTCCTCGGCGCTGAAGCGGAGACAGCACAGTACGCGAACCAAATGAACTGTTTCTGAACGCTAAAAAAATTATCATCATAGAAAACCAGTTCGTGTTAAAATACATTATATTACGAAAGATGAATACTGATGAATTGTGTGATGTAAAACCAGTCCTTCCAAAACAGAGAATAAGAATAAAAATATTTAACGTAATATGGTAATATTAATTATAAACACCGAGTACGATGGCGCTTAACCTTTTATGGACGATGGTTTAACCCTTTGGGGAAGTTGGTTTAACCCACTGAAAATTAAACCTTTGAGGACGATGTTTTAAATGATTTTCAGTTCGATACAACATGAAACTGGCAATAAAGTGACCTAATGTTCAACAGGTACCATACAGTATTGAACACTACAGCTGTAATGGTCGGTACAGTGATATCCCGGTTTGGTCTTATCCTGTTAGTGTTGATCCACACCGCTAGGATGAATCACCTGCTGAACATCTTACAGTAGCTACAGATGTTCATAAAATACTTGACCACTTCTGTTTTGAGATTATATATATAAAGCAGTTTGATTTCTTAGTGTTTACTTTTAATCTTTGTGTCTAACTTTTGTGATCTTTTACTCAACCTTCTGCCTCCATCCATCTTCTCATGCCTTTCAGTTTCCACTTTGTATTCCTTATATAGTTCAACAATTTAGTCTCGTAACTATTATTTTAACAATAGATCATTTTTAGTATATTTTTTTTTACAGTATACAACCAATTTCCCTAAGGTAATTTTAGTGTATTTATAATTATGTAATGGACTGATGTGGCATTATTTATTTTGTCAGTTTACAATTCTAGCGCGGATATTCATAATGCCACAATCTTATATTTTTAACAACGAAATCTTTCAACTTTTGCAGTGTATTATGTTTTTTTTCGCTTTTACACTGAAGGTTGGAGATATACTGACACAAAACCTTTTACCACAATGTGTGTGTGTGTGTGTGTGTGTGTGTGTGTAATGGCAAACTACTAAAACATTTCTCTCTGTTACCTATTCCCGTCTTTCCGTATAATTTACTTCCGTCATTTTAATTTTTGCTTTTCTCCCACAAAATTGTTCTCTATAATTAACACGTGAGGAATCCTATAATCTATTGCCTTATTCTTTTTTCAGTAAGTAAATGCAATTTCTTTCCCTTTGCTTTAAATACACAAAGCCATTAAATTCATTCTTTTCACACCTGAGCCAATATTTCAGTGCACTAAATCAAGCTGCCAAGATTGTTTACCTCTCTGGCCCACCTGGTGTGTTTACCTCGCTCCCACGCCTTCAATTACCACGCCCACTCTCTCATATAGTATTTGACTGCTTAAATTTGTGTTTTCATTTCTATCACCGATTTAATTATCTCAAGTATATAAATTGGTAATACGTGGTGAAAACATAAACTTAGGAATAGCAAAAATAAAATAGACATGAAATAGCTAGGGTGTTACTGAAGACGTGGGTGGCAGGTAAACACAATTTGTTGTACAAATCTTCTGACTCTCTCCCTCTTTCCTTACGTACCCTTGACTTACTTGACTTTACTAAGAAGCTATTGTTCTTGCTTCTCTTCCTTCCCCTTTTATTCACTGTCACTTAATCTTATCACACCATCGTCGATCTCATTTTATGGTTCGTTTAAAGCATATTCTTGCCTCACCATTCTGACCCCTTATAGTTGAGACTATCATTTTACTGTACATTGAAGACTCTCTCTCTCTCTCTCTCTCTCTCTCTCTCTCTCATACATAACACCATCTGTGAGGGAATTACTACACCACGTCAAGCCCCTCATAACACCATCTGTGAGGGAATGTATATAATAAGTCATTTATGTCCAATATATATTTTCAGCCTTTGGGCTGCAGAATTTTTTCAAAAAACCGCTAATAATTATTATTATTATTATTATTATTATTACATACATAAGAGCAGCTATCGAGGACTACACACTATTTATTCGCATAATTATTTACTTTCTTCGACGATTTAAATTTGTATATTTTTTTTATTATTATTTGTTGACAGGTTAGAATAAGAAAATATTGTCAAAAAGAACTTTGAAAACTTCAAAAGTAACTTTGTAACATAGGCCTATGATTTTAAGTCTGGAGTAGTTGTCCGTGGGTCACCTGTACACAAAACAATTGAAATATAAATACGGTATTTAGTTTCAATGTTTACTATAACATTTGCTTTCCTCTCATCTGTATAGTTTACGCCTTTACTGTTTTGAGTAACATCATCCTGTATTTAAAACGAAAAAAAACACACAATAATAAACCTTAGATTAAGTTAGTTTAGGCTTTTTGTGATTCTATTCATGCAGTACATTAAGTATCATGACCTATGGTCACTCAGAATTTTAAAGAATGAAAAGAAGCTATCGATATTAGGCAATTATCCTTAAAGAAGAGTAAAACCAGCAGCACTTATTTGACAGCAGCAGTTTCGGAGAGACTTCCTCCATCATCAGACAATCTAAAACATATGAAACTAAATAATTAAAATGAAGATCAAATAAAAGTTGAACATTAATCTAAGTCACTAGACCAAGTGTTTTAAAAATCAAACCAACAATATAAACAACAACAAAGGATCCTCACTTTATAAACCAACTTGATCTCTCCCAAACTCTCGCTATCAAATAAATCATATTTTACCAAATATTATAGAAGGTTTTGGTTTTATTAACTATTAGGTTACAAAGTGTAATTGTCTATATGGTGGAGCGTTGCTAGTGTAGTAGGTCACGTTACGCTGACGTCACACGAGCCATTAACACCTGGGTGAGCGTGCAAATATTATTAAATATAAAATTGCATCAGAGGGGGGGAAGTGTGTCCTTCATGGCATATATATAATATTAGAGAGAGAGAGAGAGAGAGAGAGAGAGAGAGAGAGAGAGAGAAGAAATATAAATGTACAAGTGAAAGTCATGTTAGCTTCTCTCTCTCTTTACTTATTTAATGCTCTTTCTGTTTATTTCCCCTTTTACTTTTATTTCCCCTGCGTCCACCTGTGTCTTTCTAGCTCTCCTTTTCCTTTTATTCTTTATCTCTCTTCATGCCTTTCGTCGTCTTATCTATCTGTTTCTATTTTTTACCTTTTCTCTTTATTTATTTGTCTATTTCTCTCTACCTTTTCTGAATTTGCAGTTTATTATTCACACAAATGTCTCTTTATTTTTCTAACTTTATTTTTTTTTCTCTCTCTTTCTCCTACCTCTTGCATGTTATATGAAGTCTCTCCCCTGCTGACTAACGCCCACTCCTTTTCATGAAATGTTTACATCTGACGTCATTAAAGTGCTGCCTCTCTATTGGCTGGAGACGCTGACATTTGGAATAAGATCTTCGGCATCATTTTACGAAAACGATTATCACGAATGCTAAATATAGGAGAGAGAGAAAATTGCTCATTGCCAGTAAAGAAGAAATATATATTAAGTCTATATCTTACCCTTATCTAAATTTTCTGACTCGTTATAATTATTTTTAAATTAACATATCACCTAACTGAGGCAACTGTGGTAACAAAGACATTCAGCCAAGTACATTTCACTATGATATAATTTCATCAAGCTCAACCAGTGTGTGGTTGGTGTAGTGCCAGTAAAAAACAGAAGATACACTAAGTGTGGACCATCCTCCGTCTCAGACACTTGCCAAACAGCTCAGCATCCCATCATAATGCGAGCCTTGGCGGCTCAACGATACTTATAAGGGAAGTTATTGATCATACTATCGGATGGACAGGTTACCAAGTCTATACTTAGTCCTACGATGAGTAGTGGGGTGAACAGCGGCAGAACGTTTTCTCTTTATGTAGCACATGAGGGAAGGTGTCCTGTAGGTCCAGCCAGGGAGAACAAGACCACAATCTGTCTTAGCGAGAGAATCACTAACGTTATTGTGTACGAATCCGCAGAAAATTTATTACAACAAAGTTCTCAGGATCTAAAACCAAGAGCCGAGCTATATGTTGGACTAAAGGGAGACATTAAGGCTTAGAGGAAGAGCGCCTGAGGGGCAGACGGGGAATCACACGTAATCACTCTGTTTAATCTCCTTTGGAGGAGGAGACCAACTGCATCTAGGAATATACGCAATTCACTATAGACAGTGGGATGCCTGGGGCCTACCCAACGGAGCGCACCTCACGCTATCATATGTCAGTAATGCACCATAAGTATGCTTTCAACCAAAGTTTAAGTATACTTACGGTATACGGCATGGGCTGTTTATAAACTGCAGAACTTTTTGTCTCTGAAAGGAGAGATGGACCCTCCTTTAAGGTGTGAGTGAAGGATACTACTAGACAATAAATCTTAGGACCGTGATCAACGTCTGCAACAGAGACACTAATACCCGGATCAAGTAGAGGCTGAGGTGCATTAGGATCGAGGATGGTTACAAGGACCTGAGAAAAATGAGGGACAAGGTAGGAAGTAGGAATACATTTGGAACTGATAGAGGAAACATTGGTAAACATTCTCACAAAAGGGGGAGGAAGGTTTGTGCTTTCATGTTGACTAGTGTAGTGGAAGTGGCGGCAACCCAGGGCAATTACCACGAATCTGCTTTGTGAGAGAGAGAGAGAGAGAGAGAGAGAGAGAGAACAGGCTGGTAGAAAATTTCAAACACTAACCAAACTTATATCATCTATCGAAACTTAGAACACACTGAGGTAATCATCACCCCGGGGTACAAGGAAAACTTTTGCTAAGTAAACACAATCATCAAAATTTCTTACCAAAACACTCAAGGGTGAAATATAAACCCAATCACAGGTTAATGAAGTCTTTGTTGATACTTATGTATTTGGGGATGATTATCTGTACCTGTCCTAATGTTTTATAATATAGCTGTGAATGTTAAATATAACTAGTTTTACAATGACTATTACTACCACTCCTAGTATTGCTCCTGATGTTACTACTACTACCCGATCACAGGTGGTCGTAGCAGTGTTTGATACTCTTGTTTTGTGGGAATCATTTTAACTGACTTGATGCTTATTTTTACAATTATGGATTTGAATGAATATAGAAAACTAAAAATTCCTTAATGATAAAATGTAAGAGAGAGAGAGAGAGAGAGAGAGAGAGAGAGACCTATGTGGTAATAGTCAAAGGGGGTGAATTCAAGTCTTACCTACTATAAACTGCATATGAAAGAATTAAAAACATCTCGCACTCAAATTTTTTTGGCATCATTCAAGATAGTAAGAAACAAGATCAAGGGTGAATGAACGTAACCTAGAACTTCAAGATTAAAATATCCAGATATATCCACCTTTTGTTAAGTATTCAAGCTATTTATCTATTTCCAAACTTTTACAAATACAAACAAACTAAATACGTATCATGGAATCTCTCTCTCTCTCTCTCTCTCTCTCTCTCTCTCTCTCTCTCTCTCCAGAACATCAACACGTCGAGAAGGAATTATAGAATGAAATGGCCCGCATAAACTTGTTTGCCAGCACCAGTAAGAGCAACCCACTCACAGCTGAAGTGAATGTGAGCAATTCAACACCCATAAACAAAGCGCGCATAATCAATACACATTTTAAACAAAGCGCAAATAATCAATATATAGATCTTAAACAACTTTCGCATAATCAAAATACAACGTAAACAGAGCCTACATAATCAACATACATATACACAACGCAAATAAGCATCCCAGATAAATTATTATTATTATTATTATTATTATTATTATTATTATTATTATTACCCCAGACACGAGAACATGAGCAACAGCTGGCACAAGGAAGAGAAATCTAGCTGAAATTCACCCCACTAAAATTCCTTCATAAAAAGCATCAGTTTCGTGGTCCAGCACGTCCTGACCGGCAATATCACGCTGCAAGACATATTGGTGGGTGATGCATATTGCTCCAGGCATCAAATATCGTGAGCGAGAATGGGTCATCCATCATGGGTGTAAAGGGGAAATAAATAACCTGGTATAAGTTAATAGGAATGTTGTTGTAATAGGGTAATGTTGTTGTGGTAATGATGTAGGAATGTTGTTAATTGTGTGTAATGCTGAACCGGTATGTATGTATGTATGTATGTATGTATGTATGTATGTATGTCTACCCAGCAGATATTGTGAACCTGGATGTTAGTGATTTGCGGATCGTGTTCCGGGGTAATGGTTAGCCAGTGCAGTTGGCGAGTTGGCCGGTCTTCTTGGGCTATTCCTTGACATTGGGTCATGCAACTCGTTAACTCAGGGTGTGGTTGTTGTGTTGGCGACAGCTTTTACACCTTAAGCAAATTCACGCCTAGGTGACCCTAGGGCCGGCCATCCTCGATTTCGAGGGGCAGCCATTATGTTATATTATGTATGCATGTATGTATGTATATGCTGATAACCACATAAGAAACAAGAAAAAACGAAGCTCCCAAGCGCTTTCGTGTACTCTGTACCGAGTGTCACCTGAACATTCGGATGGTACCTTACCACAATGACTGTATGACTAACACGTCAATATACTTCTACCTGAAGATGATAGCGGCTGAGCACGAGCTTAATACTACAAGTCAAATATACGCCGATTATTCAGAGGTAAATATTAGTTTCTAGTATAAACAAAAATTATTTCGTATATTTCAGAGATTGTGAAATGTATTTTATATTCTGTAAATGCCTGGAGTGTAGAAAGTGTTATTACAGTGTGAGTTTTACCCGAGATGAGCGCCAGCACTGAGCCAGGTAATTAGCCCGTCTTTCATGTCGGTCATGAATAACAAAGAAGCAAACGGTTCAGCACACGATTGTTGTCTGGCCGCCTCTGAGGTGACGGTTGTTCTGTATGTTGAATTACTGATGATAAAAAAAAATGTTACAAGGCGGCGAAATTATCTTACATGACAGACACCTAATTAATGCACAGGTGTTCGTTGTTAGGAAATGATAAATGGTGACCCTGTAATGTACATGTACTGATTGTATTGAGGCACATCATGGCAAACTCCCATCTGATATTAGCAATCACTTACAGCGTTGCGAAATTACCTGAGGTTATTCAATTATGGTCTTTGGTTCCCCGATTTTGTTCGACTCTTTCCTCTCTTATGTCTTGATTGTGTTCATCCTACCCCCCCCTCCAATACAATAAAAGCATGCAATTTTCATCCATATAAGAGGAATTGTACATAATATTAATTAACAAATTTTAATAGACATACAAAAATTATGTATTTTATGTATAAGATGTTAGCCAAAGACAACTTAATATCCAAATACTCAATAAACAAAGAAATATAACAGATCTTTCGAGCGACCTGTGGGTGTTCTCACAATAAAGTCAATTGATTCCTCTCCTCCCAACGCCCACCTCTCTTGTCTCACATTATACCAATCATCCTCTGTCCCTCTGAGAGCGAACTTCATATAAAACCCAAATGGAGGAGATAAATTATTATTATACTCGTACTTATAGTTAGTAACATAGGCCCGGTCAACCTCTGTGTCGGGTCCATCAAGTCGTGTCAATTAAAAAAAAAAAAAAAAAAAAAAAACACCCACCTACAAGTTCCCCAAAACAGCAAGTCACCATTTCTAACACTCCACACTTTCTTGCTTCTATCACCATTATTTTATTATGGCCGGACCCTTTGATCTTCGCTCAGCCCTACCCTAAAAATTCCAGCTGGCGCTAATGTACTAACTTCATAATTTTAGGTTACGTTACGTTATATTTGGTGAGATTTCATTATATTAGGTTAGGTTAGGTTAGGTTAGGATAGGTTAGATTAAATTATAGTTAGATTAGTATTAGTGTTGGTTAAATTAAACTAGGGCAGATTTAATTAGATTAAACTTTAAGGTACTAGAATATATTTATGTCCATTAATTAGTCAAGGAGGACAAAATATAGCAGGTGGGAACAAGGAGGAGGTGACCTGGCCATATTATCCATCCTCTGCAGTGGATGTGAGCAGACAGCAGCATTACCTTCCCTGTAAAATATGTCCTGCGTTACTCAGTCGCTGTAAGGAAGTAATGAGACGGAAGTGCATTAGCGGAGATGTGTTGTCAAATATTCTTAAAGATGAGTGACGCCGAGCCTGCCTGTAATTAGGACAACATAATCCTTCATGGCTGGTGCTGAAACTTCAGACACACACACACACACACACGAATACAGACATCTACATCCAGCAAGCCGCACACACATACACACACCCAAACACGTATACATAAATATACAGACAATCGAACGACAGAGGAAGCACTGTCGTTATCATACATGGTTGAGAAAAAATGTTTACAAAACTTGTCTTGCTCTAACCATGACCTCTGCCTCACAAACATTTTCTCACCACCATCCTCTCCCTACCACAATCTTCATTACCAAAATTCCCTCACTCATTCTACCACACTACACTGTCATTCTCTCACTCTCACTCTACCACATTCTTTGTTATCCAAATTCCCTCACTCTCACCCCAGCCTATTTTCACGACCCCGAGGCAAAGGAGGTAATGTTGTTATACCAATGACTTGACATAAGCCGCGGCATGAGAGAGAGAGAGAGAGAGAGAGAGAGAGAGAGAGAGAGACCACCACAACAACAACAAACCGTGGAGTGAGTGTCTTTCTGGGTCCGTAGTGGAGGTCGTCAGTGGAGTATATAGCGTAATGATGATGGAGTTGTGAGTCTCTCTCTCTCTCTCTCTCTCTCTCTCTCAGGGATTTTATCTATCCCCAGGCAAAAGTAGTTCAAAGGTTTCTAGTGCGAATTGATGTTAATGTACTATAGCTCCTTTCTTTGATGTAAGTATAAAGTATTTGGAATTAAGTTTTTCTCTCTTTTAGTGGCACCCTCCCCTCCCCTTCTCAGGCAAGGCTACGACACACGTACGGCAATAATGAGGGACTGATGCCATGGTAATTGACTTCGGGTGAGCTAAGTTAGGACTACTACTAATAACAAAAGCATGATGTTATTTTTGTATTAAAATCATGTCAGAGTTTGTTGAGGATAATACAACTTTAGCCTATTTTTCTTGGGGGGGGTGGGGGGGGAGGGGGGTCACAGTAAGCAGTATATCTTTATCTCTAAAATGTAATGGTTAAGATGATGGGTTATGGAGTTACAGTTCGTAGATGTGGTTTTAATCAACATCTTGGCTCTTTGATGGCCCGCAGTGGACAAAATCCACATGGACCAGAAACGCAAGCCTTATCTCATCCATTATTTGCTGTTTACCTTCCCTCACCTGCATTAACTCCTTCCTCCAATAAACAAGTCTGGCAGCAGACATAGTAAATCCCATTCCCTTCAATGACCTATGAACACGTCACCCATCATACATGAGGTTAACTTATTGAAGCTACTTTTTGTCAGATTTCTGCCCTCCCCCTCCATACACTTAACACCCGATTTCCGCGCGAAATATCCTAATGCAACAAAGCCCATTATTTACCCTCTCATTTGTTTCGACCTGATAGTAGGGAGGATTATGTACCAGTAGTGTATCAGGGGAGATATATATATATATATATATATATATATCTAATACTGTATATATATATATATATATATATATATATATATATATATATATATATATATATATATATATATATATATATATATATATATATATATATATATATATATATATGTATATATATATATATATATATATATATATATATATATATATATATATATATATATATATGTGTTTATGTATATGTATATGTATTATTATATATATATGTGTGTTGTGTGTGTGTGTGTGTGTGTGTGTGTGTGTGTGTGTGTGTGTGTGTGTGTGTGTGTGTGTGTGTGTGTGTGTGTGTGTGTATATATATATATATATATATATATATATATATATATATATTCCTATTAGTAAATATTTCTTTCTATTGTTATAAATACTTTCCGTTTATTTATAATTTTATTAATTTACCCATCGTTCTGTTTTCAATATATCATACATTTTGTTTTATCAAATAGTAAGTGTTTTTCTATTCATGTAAATACGGATTTATTCTTTCATTTCCAGAGAAGACGCTCGGGAAAAGGCATCTTCAGTTAGCAGTAGGAATCCAGGTCATTGTGTTGCTCGCCTCCCGAGAGTCAGACACACACTGAAAGGCCGTCTTTAAGTCTTTATCTTACCCGTCTTAGGAGAATTTCCGGCCTCTTCCCCACATAACTTAACCGGAATGAAAATTTTTCCTCTCCCATAAATTTCGATTCCCTCGATATTGGAGTCTAATTCACAGTTCATGGTCAAGGTGGAGAGAGAGAGATGAGAGTCGCCCACAGGTACACATCATCCTCGACTCAAACGTAATTCCTGGATATTTTACTAAAGCGAGAGGTAAAGGTCCATTGCCCTATAATTAATGATGATTTATTTTATACCAACAAAATTCCCCCAAAGTAAATTAACATAAAGTTATAATATCCGGTAATTGGTGAATGTTTATCACTTATAGAGGTATATTACCACCAAAGTAAATTTGATTACCTGTTATAATTTCTGTAATTAATTATTTCTTTCTAATGACAAGTAAATTAATAATCAAAGTTAATTTAATTACCTGTTCTCTCCTATTATTAATGGATAGTTATAAATCACTGGTAAATTATTCAGAGAGCTAATTTAAACACCTGCTATCTCTCCTGCCATCATAGATTATTTATTGATTACAGTTAAATTATTTTCAAACGAAATTAACAGCGTTGCTTCGATGTTTTTTAGAGTTCTCTCACGTAATAATAAAACAGTCATTAGTACTTTTATTTACACATTCTTAACGTTAACCAAGACAGAATATTTCCCTTGAAAATCATAAAAATACAGAACTGTCTTAGAGTACTTTAATATAATAGTGTATCAAATAGGACCTTCACAATGGTCCTATTATCGAACTGAAACAAGACCTATTCTCCGGAGACTCTTAATCACATTTACAATCTTCCTCACAGAGTTTCACCTTTTCACAAGTCACATTAGCATTACCCGAGGTGAGTCAGAGGGAAGTCGCTTAAGAGTGACACTAATCTAAGTAAGTCGAGGAATCGTCTCTCACTATTACATTTAAGTTACCTTTAGAATCCTAAAGTTGTTTTTAGCCTGATTTTATAATCTTACTGGATCAAAATGAATCGGGCTTTCATCACTGGGCGATGATTATTACCATTGGATGACCTTAATAATAATAATAACAACAATAATAATAACTACGTTAATGTTGTCATGCGAATCGACATCATATCTTTCATAAGTATCAATACTGCTCCCGTGACTAATGTGTATATTGGCAATATTCAATTACACCTGTGCTTGTTCATAACATCCCTTGAAGGTTGAAGATTGGACTTCTGTTAACATTCCAGTTGGTAGTCGAAGCATTTCTCTCAGGGTTAATTAATTAAGTTTCCCTTAGAATTTTACTGCAATTGTTCTCATTTCCTTTGGCTTCTTCCCCTTTTCTTTTCTTTTCTTTTATTTTTCAATGTAAACGTGTTTTCTTTGAAAATTTTCTTTTTTGGCTTTTTTCTTCTTGGTTTCTTTTTTCAGTATCTTATTACTTGTTTTTGTTTTTCCTTCTTTCACAATTGTTCTTTCTTTATATCACTGCGTTTTAATATATTTGTTTCATATTCCTTTGTCATTCTTTTATTTGTACTTAATTTTCCCCACTTTCCTCGAATTTACTTGTATTTTCTTAATTCTGATTTTTCCTCTATCCTTTCTGTTTTGATTTCTTCTTTCTTTCTGTAATCTTTATCATTTATTTATTATTTTACTCAACTTTTTCCACATTCTTTCATCTTTCTTCATTCGATCTTTCTCTATTTTTTCTTGTTGTTCACTCTTTGTTCATTATTACACCAACATTACCTTAAGCCAAGACGCTGGAGTCACCGTGGATAGGTCAAAGACATCTTCAACTCATAACAACATTCATTAAGTTTAATAAAGTGATTAAAGTCAGCCTACAGCCTCTCCCTAGAACCACAGCCCCCCCCCCTCCCTTCCCTTCCCCAGAACTTCGATCCTTCTCCCTCCCTCTGAATCCCTCCCCCCTACAGACTCCTACCCCTCGCCAAGAACCACGCCCCTCGCCAAGAAACACTCCCCTCCCCCCCGCCCTCACACACACACACATTCTTCTCTGTAGGAATTCTCTTTGTTGATGTAAATCCTGACGAAAAAGAAAGACTCCCACACGCTTCATTGTCTTAGGGCCAATTATCCTCATCGTCATAAAAGGCATTAATCGTCTCGCATATAGGATACTCGGGGAAGACATTTCGCCTCGCCCCCTCCAGACTAGTGCTGATGTGTCTGAGTAATAGAGCTAATTACTCATTACCTGGGCGTCTTTACCTGGAAATTAGCAGCCAAGGGAGATGACAGCGAAAATGGATTGAAATGGAAAGTTATAGAGAGTTTCAAGTATTTTGGCTTTACGTTCTTTTGGTTTTGTATATATCTTGAGATCCAATCTTAATAGGTCCTAGACTAACCTAACCTAACCTAACCTAACCTAACCTAACCTAACCTAGCCTAACCTAACCAAATTAATTTCTAAGAGGGACTATTCCATACAGATCATAATATTGACAGTTAGGTTTGTTTGGGTTAGATTAGACTATATGTTAAATTAGGCTAGCTTAAGTTTGGTAAGATTAAGTTAAATAAGAATAAGTTAAAGTTAGATTTGGTTAGGTTAAAGCTAATTAGTTTAGGTTAGTTAGATAAGGTTAAATTATGCAAGATGACTAGTAACTAAGTAACAACGAACACAACAAAAACAACGACCAGTAAAACAACTATCATCATAATAACAAGGAAAATATCTAACAAAAATAAAAATAACAAGGAAAAAAACAAAAGGAAAATAACATAACAGCAACCAAAATAACAAACAAAAACAATAACTAGAAAAATTTATGTAATTCCATTGGACAAAAAATCATACATAAATTATTTCATTAACCTCACCGTTATAATCATGGGCAGGAGTGACACGTCATTATTCTTTTTAGCTATAATTAATAATTCTTTGTTATTCAAATTGATACTTAGCAATGTGAATACACCTGTCTAATGTAATTTACATTTTTTTATGACAATGTAATCAATAAAGTTGATGAGTGTTACATCACGTTGTTGATTCAGCGTTAACATAATCATTAACAGTATTGATGGTTATTATTATTATTAAGAGTATTATATCATAAATGATACATATATTCAGATATCTTTGGACACTTCCCCCTCGGCAGTAGTAAATATTCCTCTTGTAAATTTTATAAAAAAGAAAAAAAAGGCATTATAAAATACTAGCACCAGGTGTACAGTGACTTCCTGACACCATCAATTGGTCACAGTTGGGTGGTCTGGAGTCACTGACCAGAGACCACCGAAGACTATATTCTGTGTCTATTCACCGTGCTGTTGTGTGTGTGTGAGAGAGACCTTGTACCTGGGCTAACACACTTGGGTCTTCCGCCTCAACAAGGGGTGACTAATGGGGTCGATGTTCCCACAAAGACACACTACCACGCTGTGTTTCTGGTCTGAGACAGTTACCCGTGACACACACTTCCTAGTGGTGGTCCCTGACTATTATACTCACTCGAATTACACTCTGATAATATTTCTGAAACATGTAACTCCAACTCCAATTTTACTGAAGATATTCCTGAAGTTCATAAGCGCTACTCAAGTTACTTATCTGTTAAGTCCTAATTGAGTTCCATCAGAAAGTGATTTATGTAAGTCAGAATTTAACTCTCCCCTGATAAGCCTCAATGACGCCAGATACATTTGACCAAAGTTTCTAAGATTGATGATAGTCAGAGGATTGTTCTCAAGTGATATTGATGAGAACTCCCAAACTATTACCGCTATTGTCTAAGGAATAAAATAATATATGTATTTTCTGCCCCGTGTCACTTCCTGCTCAGTCTAAAATACCACAACAGTTCGTCCCAGCAAAATTCGACGTCGGTAAGAGGATATATTATAATTATAGTGTATTGCTATAGTAATGTATTTATATAATACAGCGGTTGAAAACTTGAGGCGCCGTTTATTAAATTTACATGGTTCATTAATCAGGGTATTTATGGAACTTTCTCTGTAATTATCGAAGTTTATAAGTAAAGTTCACTAAGTCCTTCTCATCAGCGCTTCAATAGCCAGGGTCATGAAGCACCGTTCAATAAGCCATGCCATGAGGTGCTTCATCTGTTTAAAGCCATAAGCAGCGTTCACAGCGTCAATTTTATATCTTGATAACTTTGAAATCTTAAGAGAAATGTGTTTTGATAGTATAAAGAAACACGACATACGCTCTAGTAAGCTCAAGTATTGGAGGAAAATAATATATATGAACTCACAAGATTCCTTACATGTCTGCAGGGGGTAAGGGAACACACGAGTTTAGTTTGTTGTTTTATGAATGAATTTAGGTAATTCGACTACAAGGATTTTTAAGCATCATTAAGTCTCGATTTTTAGTGTTTCAACTACAAGGAATTTTAAGTACTTTTCACGGAGTCTTAATTTTTGCTACTTCAAATATAAGAATGTCTAAGTGCTTTAGCTTCAAAGATTTTTTTGTACCTCTCATTAGCACTCAATTTTATGTGCTTCAACGACAGGGGTCATTAAAGAGTGTTCACTAAGGCAGAGGTTTTACTCACGATAACAACATTGAAACATTGTGGAAGTGTCAGGCAACCTCATGGAAGGAAAACTGGAAGACACGAGAAAGTGAATCGTAAAGTTACTTATCATAAACGACTTGAAACTATATTTATTTAGAGTATTTATTACATTCTGACAACTCATCGTAAATAACAAGATAGTAGATATTTATTACTTGCCTTCAACGATTTGGTAAATAATTTCGTAAAGGATGTAAATAAGATTCTCATATTACACAAAACATTTCATAAATGTAAATTGCTCATTTTGAATGCTGTTAGTTCATTACACATAATGATTATTCAACAAGTCACTTCAGCTTCAAGCCTCAACAGTCTTGGCAGCCAGCCAGAGGGAAGGAGACCGTTAATGACAAATCTCGTAACAAATTACCGCACTTAAAGTCATATAGTCAATTAGTCCACATCATTGCTTTAACTACCGGCAAATAACCACATCAGCGGCGAGGAAGTTATGACGTGAAACTTATCTTCCAGCAGACTAGAAAATTAATGCACTTTAATTCGTTGTAATGAAATACTCGTAAAAAGGGAAAAAGAAGCCTCACTACGATTTCTTCTCCTTATAATGATTCCCCGGGTTCTTTGTATACCACGTAAGACCTTCAAGACAGCCCATAAAAAAAAGCTATCATTCGTTCCTATCTCCCAGGAATCGTCGTATGATGAGGCCATAAAACTTGGGATATTTTTCTTTGTAATATTGATGTAGGGAGGAAAAAAATATTCATGGGTTTGTTAAGATTCATAAATTAGTAGGGAATGAGGCCTAATTATTTTCCTTTGTTGTTTATGTCACTGTTAACACCACTTCCTTCTTCTGCTTCCTCCTTCAGGGTGGGTACGAAGGGTTGGGGAAATGGGAGAGAATGAAGAAAATGACGTGGTATAAAAAAATATGATAATGAAAAGGAAGAAAATTAAGGCAGAAACATTTTAGGGAATACTTAAAGGAAAAAAATAAAGAAAATAAACAAAAAAATACAAGGAAGGAAAGAAGGAAGGAAGGAAGGAAGGATAGTGACTTGATTAGATGGGTCTGAGTAGGAGAGAGAGGAAGGAAGGGAAGGATAGAGCAAAGAAAAAGAGGAGGAGAGAGGTACGAAAATTAAAAAAAATAGGAAGAGAGGAATAGAGAGAACACGACGTAGAAAGAGAGGAGGAGGGAGGAAGTAGGAAGTTTTAAGGGTGGCAGAGAGGAAGAGAGAAAGAGCTAAAAGGAAGGAGGAAGGCGGGAAGGAAAAAATAAAAGGGAGGGAGGAAGGGAGGGAATATGGAAAAAGAAGAGAAAATAATTGAAAAAGAGTGGAAAATAGTAGGAAAAAGACGATGGAAGAGAAGATGGAGAAAGAAAAGAAGATGGAAGGAAAAAGATGGAGTAATAGAGGAATGGACAAGGGATAGAGTTTAGGTAACTGGAGTTAATAATTATCATCACCAGGTGAGATAACGATTAGGTCTGACGTTAATGGTTGTGTGGCAGTCCCAGGAAGAACAGTATTATTGTATGTTTTATTCTTGGTGGCAGGGTGACAGCGTGGTGTTTAATTTCTTCAGTAAGAGGGAATTCTTGTACGTCACTATTCTTGAAAGCTTTCACTCGTGTGTTTATCTATCTGTATTTACTTTTCATTAAAGCCTTTGAATCTGGAACAAAATAAAATTCACTGTCACGTGACTTTACGTGTCTGTTCCTGTACCCTCTGGGCATCCACTCTACAAACTGAATTAGTTGCCATACTCACAGCTATTAAATTCATTGAAACCACTGTTACTGACAGTCTCATCATCACTGACTCTCTATCCTCACTACTTGCCCTTGGTACCCACGACTCAGGTTGTCACGCTCTTGTCTCTGAAGCCAGACACAAATATGCGTGCCTTGTTGACCGGGGTGTCAGGGTCAAACTGTTGTGGATCCCCTCTCGCATAGGCCTCATAAAACATGAGAGCTGATGCCCTCGCCAAACTCGCGTCTAACAAAGACACCGTTGAATACAATTTGGGTCTGTCAAAAAGAACCCTTAAAACTGTAATTAGGAAAGAACTTATTGATGAGTTTGACGCAAGTAGACAAGTGCAAACAGGCACTAGTCGATCCATAGGTTACCATGATGAGATGTATCAAGTGAAACATGTATATGGAGCAAGTAACAAGATCACTAGATTACAAGATGTTGTAACCGCTAGATTAAGGTTAGGATATAAGTACCTTTGGCAGTATGTTCCTCAAGCAGATGTAAACAAAACTAAATGTAAAGTGTGTGGCCATACATATGGCCACACACTGAATACGTCCTCGACTGTGTGAAGATAGAACCTTTTAGGGACAGGTCCAAGCACACTGTGTGAAATGGCACAACACTTCATCTCTAATGGCAAGATAGCCGACATATTAAGATTGTATCCACTTTTTTGCACTTAGTACCTATATCAATTCTCATGTACAGAACCAAATACGCAATGTGCTTGAATACCTCCCACGTAAATGTGAATAACAAAGTGTGAGGCCAGACATACTGCCTCACACGCCTGTTCTCACGCATTTGTGAATAAGTTACCCTTTATGTATAGAACTAAACAAATAATGTAAATGAAATACTGTGTAACTTTCAGTGCCATAATATCCTGACAACGGGGGTTAATTATTATGACCCTTTGTAAACCCTACTCTGTAATCCTTTTGCGCTACCGCTCACAGGATGAGTGTGGGGTGCACAATAAAGTAGCCGCTGCAAGCGGCAAAATCAAAATCAAATCCTGTACCCTGACTAACTCAAAAGTGTAATGCTGGTACGGGTGTCTTTTAGTCCGTCTAGGTCTATGTCTGTACTTTACACTACGACAGTTTTGGTTTCATCGTCTTCAAGTGTAACATAATATAGGGCTATGGTCCTCTCTGGAGTGTATAAAAGTCGGGTAATGTAGAATGTCGTACGTCCGCCAGTCGTGTTCAGCTGTCACGAGGGAATGTGTGATCGGCACGACGGGAAGATGGGTAGACACAACCAGTGGTCGCAAACTGTCGTACAGCATCGAGAGATCAGTTTAAGAGGCAATAAGAGGCACATTAGGCTTGACAGAATGAGATGGTTACATTTAAGTAGGTACAAGTGCCAATTCTGTAATTGTGTCGTTAACTACAAGCTTGCCTGATAGGGTTGAACCGAAGAGGCTGTTGGCGCCCTCAAGATGTTGTTTGGCTGTGAAGTTAAATTCGATGTCGATGTCGATTAATGAAGATTATTTTTCTTCATTCTGACGCATCTCCCCGTATTACTTTCTTGGGGGTTATTAAAAAAAATCATTATAATGACCAGAGTCACTTACACATAAATGCAAAAGACATAATCCACTTTCAAACACATACATATACACCCTGCCAGGGAATCAATTTCGTGGAAATGACAATACAAGATGATTAATTATGCATACTCTAGATGGAAAACACACACACACACACACATACAGAGGAGAGCAATTACAAGCACACAGATATATCCTCACAGAAACACACACCTACCATTTAGTGCGTTAAGGTACAAGCACGTACTTAAAAGCAGAGAAATAATAGCCTTTAGGGCCAACGATTCAGAGTGAAAGCGATGAAAGAATGCCTCAGTGAAAGTGGCGGCCGACGATAAAGATGAAATTAAGAGACGTTTGATGATTGAAGGCCAGTCGAAATTACACTAAAAATGAGAGTTTCAGCAACTCTCCCGAGCATCACGGAATATTAGTGCCATATTTTGCGTAGGAGATTTGGCCATTAGGTTCCGCTATTCGCACAGTGTGGCGCTGTCTATGTGCAGCCAATTGTTATTATCCCCTTTTTTACGAGAGGAAAAACAGAAAATGGGCTATATTACGTAGAGCTTCCGGCGAGTGTATTATTTGCCCATGTTCTGAGAATTGAAAGGTTTTTAAAAATGTGCTTCGAAGTTAAAAGGAAAAAGCATGTCACCCCTGTTATGTAATTTTGAAGTGCGTCAGTTTTATCTTTTTAAAGAACTTAATAAAATACCGGATTTTAGGTTATTTATGCTTGAGAAAAAATATTCATTCTATACCATGTTTTCGATGTATGAATCTTTGTATTTTTTTCTTTATAACGAGATGAAGGAGCACGACTTAATATTTTAAACATTGATTTTGTCGTACAGTTTGTCCTTAGAGATACTGGATAAAAAAAATATAGCAAACTTGTTATCTAAAATTGGATTTTTTCGCCGCCTTTGACATTTCACTTAAAAAATGGAACTGTGGAGGCTGCCAACATCAACTAAAAAACAATGTTTTTTATAAGTATATAAAATAGTTTAAATATTCTAAATTTGGACCCAATCGTCTTTTTTATTGTTTTAAAGAATAATAGAAAATTGAATAAACCCAAACTCTATTATATTCTATAAATGGATTCTTCTGTCAGTTATATCTGAATTAAAACATAGTTGCTATGGAGTCTACCGGAGTTGCCAACAAAGCATTAACAAGAGTTTATTTTTATCTTCCTATATGTTGCATCAGTGTCAATAAAGCGGCCGTAAAAGACGAGAAACTGCATTATGTTAGATAATAGATCAAAGCCTTTACGGACAATGACATTATTAGCATGTCTCAATTAACACTAATTTGCTTTCATTAGTCTCAGTTTTTCCTCAAATATTTTCATCAGGAGAGACTTCCAGCGCCGATAACAGCCACTGACTGCGAGGGTCGGCCATTTGAAAGGTTCCTCGATGAAGTCTTTTATCTCCTAACTCACCAAAATGACGTTGAAAATATCACCGAGACTTTATCAACATTAGTTACGTTGTTTATTGTGAATGAAAACTTAAATAATGGCCTCTGATTGCTAAAGAACTATCTTCCAAATTGCTAAAATGATTTCGGAATCACGCTGAGACTTTATGGTCACCAGAGACGTGAATTCCTACCTTCCAGACGTAGAATATATCATAGTGGGAGAGTTTGTGTATTGTGAATGAATATTTAAATAATAACCTACGATTGTTAAAGGTTCGTACAGTAAGGGCCCATCTGTCCTCCAAGAAGCCATCATGACGTGAACATTGAACACTAAGATACTGTGGTAACTGAATACGTGGCATAAAGGGTAAGTTTATTCTATCACATACAAATATTTTTTTATATTAGTTCTTCAATTGGGATTATAAGAGATTCGAGTAAAGTTTCACCTTACTGGCCACATTAATCTCATAGGTTGATGTATTTGTAATCGTCTCGGAAGGTGATGCATTTGTAATCGTCTCGGAAGGTGATGCATTTGTAATCGTCTAGGAAGGTGATGCATTTGTAATCGTCTTGGAAGGTGATGCGTTTGTAATCGTCTCGTAAAGTGATTGTGTTTGTAATCGTCTCATAAAAGTAAATTAATCACAAGTGAATTTAAGAATTGTTTCCTGAGTCGGAGATGTTAAAGGTTCATGTGATACATTCTTCTAACTAACTAGATATAATAGAATGCATTTTTGTAACACATCTACGGTAATGAAAAAAAATATGGAGGATGAGATGGAGTAAAGATTGCACAGAGACTTATGCTAAACTAGAAACATTAACTAACTTCTTATGACCTTTTGCGACTCGAGAAAGATAACTTAAATTCACAGTTTCATTGCCTAGAATACCTTTGGAACTAAAGATGTGAGACCATGTGAACTATTTAAGGTTTACTTCGTTAAAATGTGCATCAAATCAGTCACATTCCACTTTTCATGATGTACTGTGCGATAGATTCCGTCTCTCTTTACTGTGCGATAGACGAGCCACTCTCCATCTCTGACACGTGAGACAGAAGGCCCCCCTGAATAACTTCCCACCTGTCTTAGATGCGTGACAGATGGATGAGCTTCACGTCATCGCCTTTCTTAAATGTGCGAGAGTTGAGCCACTTTCCACCTCCCTCGTGACTAATTACTTCCATAACGTAGCTCAAAAAATCCCCTGGATATTAGAAGTGAAATTCGCGTAAGGAAAAAAAAAAGTCTCCGGCGTTCTCAAGAGGACCCAGAAGGTGTCAGAGGAGGGTCGTTAATAGGTAATTACCTGTCCCCGCCTATACCTGTTGATTAATGACATCTGGAGGAGGAAAACAAGGAAAAGACTGGAATAAGATGGAGGAAGGGACGGGGGGAAGAGGAAGACTTAGAGGAAGGAAAAGGAAGACCTGGATGATGTAGGAGAAGGAGGAGGACTTTGATGAAGGAAGAGGAAAAGAAAGCCATAAAGAAAGGGTGAGAAGGTGGAGTAGAAGGAGGAGGAAAAAAAGGAATAAGAGGAGAAAAAGGAGGAGAAAGAAAACAGGGGGGGGGGGAGAGGAGGTTGAGGGGGAATAGGACGAAAAGAGAATATTTAACATATGCTATAGAATTTACAAACTATTATCGATTAACACCAAACAACCAGGCATTGCTTTTTATATCGACAACATATTCCACTAATGTACAGTCCCCTTCACTACTACGTTTACAGGGGCTCGTCAGGATTTGTGCAGTGTGGCAGCCCTGTGTTTGTTTACATATTACACACACGCAATTATATAAACACGCACAAACAATTAACATACACAAGCAAAAGAAACCTATCCCGACGCGCACACGCACACGCGCACATGCACACACACACGCGGACTCTCACACACACACGTAAACTCGGTTATAACCTCCTCTCTCATCATCACGACTATAAGCACGTAATACGGTTTGTTTATAGTCTAGATGCAATAATATTACCAACCAGGATACCAATATATAATTATTTAACGAGCTCGCATTCGTGGTCGTCAATTTGAGGGAGAGATTTAGTGATCAAAGTTTCCATTAATTCTTTTGACAGACAGACAGACAGACAGACAGAGGAGGCAATACCATGAAGCATAAACAGTCTAACTCCCGCTTTAACTCATAATCTAACACCTGCTGTAACTCATAATCTAAAACCTGCTGTAACTCATAATCTAACACCTGCTGTAACTCATAATCTTACACCTGCTGTAACTCATAATCTAACACCTGCTGTAACTCATAATCTAACACCTGCTGTAACTCATAATCTAACACCTGCTGTAACTCATAATCTAACACCTGCTGCAACTCATAATCTAACACCTGCTGCAACTCATAATCTAACACCTGCTGCAACTCATAATCTAACACCTGCTGTAACTCATAATCTAACACCTGCTGTAACTCATAATCTAACACCTGCTGTAACTCATAATCTAACACCTGCTGTAACTCACAATCTAACACCTGCTGTAACTCATAATCTAACACCTGCTGTAACTCATAATCTAACACCTGCTGTAACTCATATATCAACACCTGCTGTAACTCATAATCTAACACCTGCTGTAACTCATAATCTAACACCTGCTGTAACTCATAATCTAACACCTGCTGTAACTCATAATCTAACACCTGCTGTAACTCATAATCTAACACCTGCTGTAACTCATAATCTAACACCTGCTGTAACTCATAATCTAACACCTGCTGTAACTCATAATCTAACACCTGCTGTAACTCATAATCTAACACCTGCTGTAACTCATAATCTAACACCTGCTGTAACTCATAATCTAACACCTGCTGTAACTCAGATTCAAGGCTGCTTTAGTATGGACGGGGAACAAGCCATTGTGAAAGAGCAGCCCAAGTAATATGAGTGAACCTCTTTTGTGAGTGAAAGAATAAGGGGAAATATTTTATTAATTTAAGAGAGAGAGAGAGAGAGAGAGAGAGAGAGAGAGAGAGAGAGAGAGAGAGAGAGCCATCATTCAACATTAGGACGACAAACTGCCTACCTTGTATGGTTCTTAGCGTCAACTTCTGGACAACAGCGGCCATAACCCAGGACATATTACCCTCTCCGGACGGGAGGAGGCTGAGAGGGGAGAAGACGATGGCGTCTCTTTCTCTGTCTACCTACACCCACCAGGATTCATTAAAACCTTTCATTACCTTACAATTAAATTTTTAGAATCTCTCTCTCTCTCTCTCTCTCTCTCTCTCTCTCTCCTCAGTATTTGCTCTTTTCTCTCTCTTTATCTATCTATCTTCTGTCAGTGTTCGTGCTTGTGAGGCAACATTAGTCTCGCGTCACCGGTTTAATTTCTTAACATCGTCCTCTACACACTCGTGACCGGAGACCAAAACCACGGGAAAAAAAAAAAACAGAGGAAAGATGTTTGGCCGCTGACACGTAATTCAGGTATTATCGTTGTTATTGTTTTAGTTAGTGACATTATTTGTGCCATTACTAGACAGGTTGTTGTTGTTGTTGTTGTTGTTGAAGGGGTTTTAATTACTAAGGTAAATTACACTGTTAATAGAGGTGTTGTTGTTGTTGTTGTTGTTTGTTCGGTGCTTTGCGATATTCTTACCGTTAACAGATGAATTTTTGCTGTTGAGTCGGTTGAATTGATTGGGTTATTTACACTGTTGATGAAGTGTTTGTTGTTGTTATGGTTGTTTTAAATGCTTCTTCAACTACCCAGGGTTATTACAGTAAGTATAGTTCACCATAAGTAAGTTTCCCCAATAGACAAATTTGTTATCATAAGGGAGAGAGAAGGAAACTCCCCTTGGCTTTATCCCTCAATAATACCATGACATATCACATAACATGAGATACCCTGGCAACATAGCATAACCAAACATAAACTATCTTAACGAAATATGACATAACACAACCTCCCCATGCTGGTCATGAAGACAGAAGGCATAACCTTTAGTATTTTCCTCTTAATATACAAATTTTACGCCAGAGATGGAGGGCAATGTTTATGACTTTATGCGGGTATTCTACCGTCGGGTTGACTGCAGTCTAGTTAAATTTTTTTTTTATTCTTCTTAAGGCCAGCTGTAACTGCTAGTGTTCAGCAATTAACCGGATACTAAATGACTGTCTCAACTCGTAAACAGTTCAGTAATGACCTTTCCGTGATGTCATTGTCCTCAGAAATCGTGAGAGTGAATCTGTGTTTCATGTTGTTGTCCTTTTGTTATGGTTCAAACAGCTGTGGGGACATAATTACATCCCCTCCGCGGCTGAATCATCATCTGGAAGTTAATTTTTAATACTTCTATTGTTTCTTCCGTCTAAACAACCACCAGAAGGAAGGAAGGAAGGAAGGAAGGAAGGAAGGAAGGAAGGAAGGAAGGAAGGAAGGAAGGAAGGAAGAAGGAAGGAAGGAAGGAAGGAAGGAAGGAAGGAAGGAAGGAAGGGAAGGAAGGAAGGAAGGAAGCGGTGGAAGGAAGGAAGGAAGGAAAAGAAGGAAGGAAGGAAGGAAGGAAGCAAGCAAGCAAGCAAGCATGTGTGTGTGATAGAGAGAGAAAGAGCTGCATGGAGGTAAAAATGGCAGGTAGCAGGCGAGGGCTGGTGGTGTCGTGTTGGGCAGTGTGCCCGAGCCAGCACGTGAACCTTCCACCTTTTGAAGTGTCTATTACCATGGAAGGACCTGACCACCATCACCACCCTTGTTTTGCCCACCAACACTGACAAATATTTCTAAGAACTTATTTTTATTACTGATGTGGTTGTTTTATGACTATTTTTATTATCAACAGTAGAATCATAGTTAGTTTTTTTTTTCAGTGTTATAAATTGTTGTTGTTATTATTATTATTATTATTATTATTATTATTATTATTATTATCATTTTTATTATTATGTTGAGTAACTAGTTTCGAGCAATTGTTTCTGTATTAATCTATAGTTATTATTATGAGTGCCATTATGATCATCAAGGCTCATTAGCTCAAGTACTTCAGGCTGGCTATTACTCCCACTTCAGTAGTCAAAAAAAAAAGCCTAGGATGACGCAGACCCTCATCACCTTGACCTTTTAACTAGTGCTTCAACAACCGACCTGTGTAAAATGCCCACTATTTTCTGTCAAAATATTTATATATATGGCCTATATATTTTTTTTTTTAAGTATGAAAATCCCAAGCTCTACAAATCTACAACCTCCACATCTAAAAGCGAATGTGAAAATTTTGTGAATGCTCGGCGGATGTGGAGGCAATTGCGACATCCATCACTATTTCTATCCATTATAGTCTTCTGTCGCTAACTATTGTCTCACTTGGTACAAAATTAAGGACATAACACCTATTGATCTAGATTCTATATTGAGGTTATATGTTAAAACAATCGTAACACCTGAAGATTAACCACTTTACACGGCTGGGGGGAGTTAGGTTGCGTCGAGTTAGGTTAGGTTAGGTTTTAGTTACGTTAGGTCTGGTTAGGTTAGTGTTAGGAAGGTTAATCTTCAAGTCAGGGTAGAGTTGAGAAGCACAAGTATCTTCCCACCCCAAAAACCCTGGTTGCTGTTTCGATAATGTACACCTGCGAAAGAACAACGGTTACGGTATCGCCAGTATCGGCAGTAAGTTGTGGTCAGTAGGTGAAGGAGAGCGCTTTCCCACATCGGGGGAACACCAGCCCTCACCCCGGTGCTCGGTAGAGAGTTGAGGAGGTATAAGTATCATAATGACTAATCCGATTGAAAAACTTGCTATTATTACCAGTCCAGGTTAGATAATATTCTTGAATTATGTATATTTGATATCGTCCACGTGTGATGTAAACCCTTCTTGTGAATAGTGAAAGTCCATTTATTTCAGAGAAATTGAAAACTATCAGGCATGAGAGAGAGAGAGAGATATTGTGCAAATGATAAACTGTGCATATTGCAACTCTCATCCTGTAGATCCCTAACCCCTAGCACCTCTACCCCTCTCATACCTTCCATTCTCCCATAAAATGTCTCACTCCGGACACGAAGCCTGACCAGAACGCGATCATTAATGAACAGTTACCAGGACATTTTTACTTGGAATTTCTGAAGTCAAAGGTGAGGACAAAGCTCAGACTTACAGTACTCGGTAAACAAACAATTTAATAAGTTTTGCTTGTTGTCTCATGTATTTGTAATATAAAAAAAAACTCGATTGTTGTTGACTAAACTTAAACCTTACGTAATATATTTTTTTTATTATGGCATCGATAGTTTGTATTAGAAAAAATATCTACATAACATAGGTACTCGGTGTTTTCAAATTTAAAGACCACCTACATATATTCTAGTTATATTATCGATTATTTGCAACCGAAAAAATTAACTGGACCCACGGAGTTGACAAAATTCCAATTCGACTCACAGCAGCAACGTCAACAAAATTCGAATCGTTACATAGAATATCTGCCGTGGAAAAAAATATATTTAATGGAACTGAACGGCACTCCAGTTAATGCAAACTTAGCTTAATTACAGACTGTATTGATATTACACATTTCAACACTCTGTGTGTATCCAATTTCACGGACAAATATTGTGAAAAATGAAGCCTTCATTTAGGCATTATACACTTTTTTATTCCATATTCTCGTTATTTTATTTTTATCTTAGTTTAATTGTTTGAGTTTCATCACTAATTTCTAATCCCTTTTCAAAGAGTAATTAAGTCCTTAGATCTCTGAAATCTTTGTCATTTTTTATCTGTTCCTTCGTTTTATTTCGTAAAGGCTAAAACTTTCGGAGACTTTATGGCCATCCTACGTCTTCTCTTACCATCCCAAGAAATTTTAAGACATTTATAAGATTATATGTTCTCTGCATCATTGTTTTTACTCCATTAAGTAAATGATTAAGACATCCACATATATTTCTTCTTCATTTCTCCTCCGTCTTATTGAAAAATGCCAAGACGTTCTGAATTTTGTAACACTTTCTAGCATCACCTGCATCAAAAAATCGTCAAAACTCTTCCAGATGTGTTGCGTATCACAACGGATCACCAGAAGCCATGGACATCACTATATCGGCCATAATAGTTCTCAATCATGGCGTTGCGGTGATCACCCTAGTGCGTCGAAGAGATTTACAGACTTATTATTATGTAGAAACACTAAAATCTACACTCGTCGAAACTCCAGAGAAGTAGCATTGTTATGGTGGATTATGAGTGTAAGTTTCTAAAAATTAATTCCTTAAAGTTTTAAGTCTTAATTCCATAATGCAAAAGTTTCAATTGTTATTTACGTGACGCATATGATTTGAAGTCTCATTTCCGTTCTAGATCGTAGCAAAAGTATGATAAACCACAAACTGGAGGACGCAGCCAGCAGGGCCCCTCCACCACTTGTCAAACAATAGGGCGACAGGTTTTACCCTCACGCGCGGGTGACACACCAAATTGGAATAACGATGTTGGCTGGACGAAGAGACGGCATCGTCTGATTATATATGTATTTTTTTTATGTGTGTTTTGTAACATGGCGGAAATGTGAAAATTTTAATTGTTATTAATATCAAAGTAAAATAGGTTATATTGTCTAAACAAAATAACCAAACTGTAGTTCACAGAATATCACGGTTTTCTGACGTTGCAATACACACTGCTGCTGCTACAATACATACTGTTTCAGCAATAAATACTGATACTACACCAATTATTTCTTATGCAACAAACACTGGTGCTGCAACAAAAAACGTGCAAATTTTAATTTCCAAATAAAGTATATTCACTGACAGCTGTGACTGGTTGTAAAATCCATTATTAAACTTGTATAAAAAATAAACTGCAGCTCATTCTTACAGAGGAAGACGAGTTGAATAACATCTGCAACAATCAGTGACACATTGTGAATGCAGATTAAGATCGACCATCATCAACTAGTGAAAAGGTCTCATATATTCTTAGTAACATTAGTGTGCATCGCATGAAACTGTCGACGTCATAATTCTTCACTGCCTGAAACTGGCGACCTCGTAATTACTTACTGCATGAAACAGGCGACGTCATAATAGTTCACTGCATGAAACTGGCGACCTCGTAATTACTTACTGCATGAAACTGGCGATGTCATAATTGTTCACTGCATGAAACTGGTGACGTCAAAGTACGAACGACACCAGGTTGGTAACGTCACCTGATGCTAATGCCAGACCATAAGAAATATTAGGATGGCGAGGTCAGGTGAGAGAGTGAAGCTTTATTAAGACAGCGACTAAATGACAGAAGTAGAGCCGTGCTCGCGATACCCGCCTCCAGATCTACAAGAATCATCACAAAAGACCCGGGGGAGTAAATATGCTGAAGTACGATAAAACGGCGTCAAAAGGAATGATCCAATTCAGATCCTTTC
>NW_024746161.1:5787145-5802145 GCF_018991925.1 Homarus americanus
GAGCAAGTGCTAAAGTTCAATAATGATTTAAGTTGACTCTTTTATATATATATATATATATATATATATATATATATATATATATATATATATTTTTTTTTTTTTTTTTTTTAATTGGGCACTCCCTACATCCGCAATGGGTGAAGCGCAGAAGCGTTTATAGTGCCCAACAGGGAAGCATGCTAAGTTCATGCTTGCCTTTATGTCTCATGAGTTAAGGGCGTAGAACCTGAGCGTCAGGGCATAGAAGCCTGAAGAGTCAATGGTTTATATCATCAAGTTATTGGAAGCTCCAACAACTTGTCCCTGAATACGAATTCGCAACTTTCGATTTACAACAGGTACCTACTTTACTGCTAGGTGAACGGGGACTAATGGGGGCTAGGAAGTATGTCCAAACAACTTCCACCGGCCCGGGAATCGAACCCGTGACATCTCGCTTGCGAAGGCAAGAGCGGTACCACTCTACCACCAGCACCCCCACTCTTATGTATTCTGTAATTGGAGTTATTTTCTGCTCAGACTTGTATCATGATACTGTAATATAAGTAAAAACAAATAAGAATAATGATTTGAAATGATGATTATGATAAATATTTTTCATGGTTATTTACCTTAAACTAAGATTTAGAAAATGGTGTTTAATAAACCCTGACACCTAGTACAAAATATTAAACCAAGTGAATGGGGATTAATATCTCTGCCAATTTAAGCTAAAAAAATGGAACCACCACCAACAGCAGTAATAACAACAACACGCCGAAAAGAGAAAAATATTAGGCGAGTCTGAGGTATATAAAGGTTAATGATCCGACCTCCAGGTGAACAGTATTGTAATAGGACGAAGAAAAATAATAAAGAAAAAGTTAAGAGTCAAGACAGATGTGATGACGAAAATACGAAAGAAATTAAAATAAAGGAATAAAAGGTAAAGCAAATGATACGATATAAAAAGAAAAATCAATACAGTATCACAATAAAAGAGAAACGAATGAAGCTCAGAAATTGATCTGAATTATTAAGTGATGTTTCTTAAAGTACTTCGGTGGAGTAAGAGGTTAGGTTAGCTCTCTCTCTCTCTCTCTCTCTTCAGAAATATTTACTCTAAGACCTTGGCGAGAATAGCATAAGGGAATGATTTAATGGGTGTTTGCTGAGGGGAAATAGAAAATATTGTGAGGAACGACGAAAAGGGAAACTAATGGCGAGAGCTTATGATGCAGCAAGCTGTCAAATAGCTTCCATTATTATATATATTACCGGCAATTCCTTAATACACGCTTTTAGTTAAATAATAAATTTTATTAATCATAAAACTAAATTCCTAAGTTAGTCAGACATTTAATTTACTGGCTAAAATTCACAAGGAATTTAATTAAATGCCTGGAAGTTTGGGATTTTTTTTTAACAAAGGAACTGGTAGACAAAGCCGTAGTTTGGTGCGGTGTATTACCTCCCATCGTTAGCTTACCCACCAACGAGGTGAGGTCGCTAACCCCCACCGGCTCAAGTCAACCTATAATCAGAATGACAAGCCAGTTCTGTGTTGTGACCTGGCAGCAAGAAATTGAGCTCTTCGGTGTTATGGTAGCGTGTTGTGGTGGTGGCGTTGGGTTATGGTGGTGGCGTTGGGTTATGGTGGTGGTGGCGTTGGGTTAAGGTGGTGGTGGCGTTGGGTTATGGTGGTGGTGGCGTTGGGTTGTGGTGGTGGTGCGTTATGGTGGTGGTGGTATGTTATGGCGTTATGGTGGTGGTGGTGTGTTATGGTGGTGGTGTGTTATGGTGGTGGTGTGTGCTTATGGTGGTGGTGGTGGTGTGTTATGGTGGTGGTGTGTTGCGGTGGTGGTGTGTTATGGTGGTGGTGTGTTATGGTGGTGGTGTGTTGGTGGTAGTGGTGTTATGGTGGTGGTGGTGGTGTGCCATGGTGGTGGTGGTGGTGTGTTAGTGGCGGTGGTGTGTTATGGTGGTGGTGTGTTATGGTGGTGGTGGTGTGTTATGGTGGTGGCGGTGTGTTGCGGTGGCGGTGTGTTATGGTGGTGTGGTGTGTTATGGTGGTGGTGGTGTGTTATGGTGGTGGTGGTGTGTTATGGTGGTGGTGGTGTGTTATGGTGGTGGTGGTGTGTTGCGGTGGTGGTGGTGTGTTGGTGGTGGTGGGTGGTGTGTTATGGTGGTGGTGTGTTGGCGGTGGTGGTGTGTTTGCTGGTGGTGTGTCATGGTGGTGGTGGTGTGTCAGTGGTGGTGGTGGTGTGTCATGGTGGTGGTGGTGTGTTATGGTGGTGGTGGTGTTATGGTGGTGGTGTTATGGTGGTGGTGGTGGTGGTACAAGCAAGTGGTGGGTGGTGGTGTTATTGTGGTGGTGGTGTTTTATGGTGGTGGTGTTATGGGTGGTGGTGGTATGGTGGTGGGCGTTATGGTGGTGGTGGCGTTATGGTGGTGGTGGTGTTATGGTGGTGGTGGTGTTATGGTGGTGGTGGTGTTATGGTGGTGGTGGTGTTATGGTGGGTGGTGGTGTTATGGTGGTGGTGGTGTTATGGTGGTGGTGGTGTGGTGGTGGTGTTATGGTGGTGTGTGTTATGGTGGTGGTGGTGTTATGGCGGTGGTGGTGTTATGGTGGTGGTGGTGTTATGGTGGTGGTGGTGTTGCGGGTGGTGGTGGTGTTATGGTGGTGGTGGTGTTGGGTGGTGGTGGTGTTATGGTGGTGGTGGTGTTATGGTGGTGGTGGTGTTATTGTGGTGGTGGTGTTATGGTGGTGGTGGTGTTATGGTGGTGGTGGTGTTGGCGGTGGTGGTGGTGTTATGGTGGTGGTGGTGTTATGGTGGTGGTGGTGTTATGGTGGTGGTGGTGTTATGGTGGTGGTGGTGTTATGGTGGTGGTGGTGGTGTTATGGTGGTGGTGGTGGTGTTATGGTGGTGGTGGTGGTGTTATGGTGGTGGTGGTGTTATGGTGGTGGTGGTGGTGTTATGGTGGTGGTGGTGTTATGGTGGTGGTGGTGTTATGGTGGGTGGTGGTGTTATGGGTGGTGGTGGTGTTATGGTGGTGGGTGTTATGGTGGTGGTGGTGTTATGGTGGTGGTGGTGTTATGGTGGTGGTGGTGTTATGGTGGTGGTGGTGTTACATGGTGGTGGTGGTGCGTTATGGTGGTGGTGGTGTTATGGTGGTGGTGGTGTTATGGTGGTGGTGGTGTTGGTGGTGTGGTGTTATGGTGGTGGGTGGTGTTATGGTGGTGGTGGTGGTGGCGTTATGGTGGTGGTGGTGTTATGGTGGTGGTGGTGTTATGGTGGTGGTGGTGTTATGGTGGTGGTGGTGTTATGGTGGTGGTGGTGTTACATGGTGGTGGTGGTGTTATGGTGGTGCGGTGGTGTTATGGTGGTGGTGGTGTTATGGTGGTGGTGGTGTTATATGGTGGTGGTGTTATGGTGGTGGTGGTGGTGTTATGGTGGTGGTGTAGTGGTGTTATGGTGGTGGTGGTGGTGTTATGGTGGTGGTGGTGGTGTTATGGTGGTGGTGTTATGGTGGTGGTGGTGTTGGGGTGGTGGTGGTGTTATGGTGGTGGTGGTGTTATGGTGGTGGTGGTGTTGGGGTGGTGGTGGTGTTATGGTGGTGGTGGTGTTATGTGGTGTTATGGTGGTATGGGTGGTGGTGGTGTTGGTGGTGGTGGTGGTGTTATGGTGGTGGTGGTGTTGATGGTGGTGGTGGTGTTATGGTGGTGGTGGTGTTATTGGTGGTGGTGGTGTTATGGTGGTGGTGGTGGTTTGGCGGTGGTGGTGTTATGGTGGTGGTGGTGGTGTTATGGTGGTGGTGGTGTTATGGTGGTGGTGGTGGTGTTATGGTGGTGGGTGGTGGTGTTATGGTGGTGGTGGTGGTGTTATGGTGGTGGTGGTGTTATGGTGGTGGTGGTGGTATGGTGGTGGTGGTGGTGTTATGGTGGTGGTGGTGGTGTTATGGTGGTGGTGTTATGGTGGTGGTGGTGGTGTTATGGTGGTGGTGGTGTTATGGTGGTGGTGGTGGTGTTATGGTGGTGGTGGTATGGTGGTGGTGGTGGTGTTATGGTGGTGGTGTTGGGTGGTGGTGGTGTTGGGGTGGTGGTGGTGTTATGGTGGTGGTGGTGTTATGGTGGTGGTGTTATGATGATTGTTGTGGCGGCAGCGTGTTGTTATTGTTGTGGTGGTGGAAGTTGTGGACTTAGGCAAGGCAAGGCAAGGCAAGGCAAGGCAAGGCAAGGCAAGGCAAGGCAAGGCAAGGCAAGGAGGCAGGGGCAAGGCAAGGCAAGGCAAGGCAAGGCAAGTCGGGGAGCTGGTACTGAGTATGTGATCAATACCGGTAGTGGTGCTGCAGTTTCTTGTTTCCGCTGTTTCTCTTCCCATATTAAAATTAATCTACGACTCTCAACATGGGTTTACAAAGGAAAATCTTGTCTAACAAATCTGCTAACGTTTTTAGGAAAGTCTTCGAGGTTGTAGATAATGACGAAAATTACGATGTTATTTACTTAGACTTTAGCAAAGCATTTGACAGAGTACCGCATCAGAGGCTTCTGAGAAAAATTAAGGCTCATGGTATCGAAGGAAAGTTTTAAATTGGATAAAATCATGGCTCATCGATAGAACGCAGAGGGTCAGCGGAGATGTTGTTAAATCTGAGGCCGTGTAACCAGTGGGGTTCCCCAGGGTCAGTACTAGGCCCACTCTTGTTCATAATCTACATTAACGATCTAGATACTGGGATCAGCAGTGATATAAGCAAGTTTGCGGATGACACCAAAATAGGGCGGCAAATTAATTCAGGGCAGGATGCAAATGCATTACAGGAGGATCTAAATAAACTGCACGGGTGGTCTGAAAAATGGCAAATGAAATTCAACACCAGCAAGTGCAGCGTACTTAATATTGGAAGAACAAATACTTATAATGTATACAGCCTTAACAACATCAACCTAGAGAAGTCGACTTGTGAAAGAGACCTAGGGTACTTAGGCCCGACCTACGGCCAAGAAAAAAAGTGCGTTAATGTTCGAAATAAGGCAAACAGAGTATTGGGTTTTATATCTAGAAATGTAAGTAACAAGAGTGCAGAGGTCTTATTGCAACTATATTCTGGCTAGTCAGGCCGCACCTCGATTATGGTTTAGTTTTGGTGCCCCTTATTATAGAATGGATATAAATTCACTAGAGTCGGTGCAGCGAAGAATGACAAAAATGATTCCTGGACTTAGAAACCTTCCATATCAAGATAGGTTAAAGAAACTTAACTTGCATTCCCTAGAAAGACGAAGAGTGCGGGGAGATATGATGGAAGTATTTAAGTGGGTGAAAGGAATCAATAAAGGGATATAGATAAAGTTCTTATAATGTCCGAGCAGGATAGGACTCGGAGCAACGGATTCAAGTTGGATAAGTTTAGGTTTAGGAGGAGATAGGAAGAAACTGGTTCACAAATAGGGTGGTGGACGAGGAACAAGCTAGCAACTTTGTAGTAAGTGCGGGAACTCTGGAAAGTTTCAAAAGGAGGCTAGATAGATTCATGGATGATAGAGTGGTAGTAACTCTCGACAGGAGGCTGCCATGCAGGCCAACCGGCCTATTGCAGACTCCATATTTTCTTATATTCTTATGTTCTTATATATGTACCTTGTCAGTCATGTAGACAAAAACACACACAACACACACACACATGTAACAGTTTGCTTATATGAATCCACACAAACACAAATAAACGTATGCCTACCTTTATATGATCACCCCTGTACAAACACACACACCCATAATATAAGCCAACAGCTGCACCACTTCACACATACATACACACACCAAAAGAACTAGTTGAAGTTCATATCGTAGCGCATGTGTCCCATTACTCAAACCAAATAGATAAAAATACCTCGTTTTTTCAATCCATTTTTTATATATATTGTCTGTGATATACTTCATTATATTTATAGTTTCTCTATTATATTTTTCTTGACATTATTTTATCCGAGTCGTAGAAAAGCTTTAGTTCTTTTTTTTTTTTTCTTGTTATTAATCAAGTATTCCTATTCTTTCTTTCCATTATATTAGTCTTCTTTATCTTTTCTTCACTGTTAACGTGTATTTTCTTCTCATTGAATATGCATGATTTTTTCTTGTCATTCCTTCCTTTTGTAAATATTTATCAGGTGTTTGTGTTATTCTCTTTCAGTGTATTATAAGCTTTGGTTTATTTCCTTCCTGTCCACTCTTATTATGTGTACATGCTTCTTCTCCTCCTCTACCATTATGTAAAATTCGTTTATTTTCAGTCTTCGTTATCATAGCTACGATTTCGTCTTTTTCTTCATTTAGCACATCAATGGCTTTCATTGTCTTGTTTCTTGTTCACTGTTATTATGTATTATATTACTACATATTTAACCAGTGCCTTATATTTTAATGCCTTTGTTCTTCTTTTCACATTCAATAATTATTCTTGCTAAATGTTTCGTTTGTTCATTCTCCTTTGTCCTGTTAATCGTATATGCTCTTTTTTCCATATTCCAAATTTCCGTTTTCATTCAATATATATATTTTTTCCTTTATCCATCGTTTCACTAATTTTCTTTACTTTTTTTCAGTTTTTAGTCGAGTTTTGTCTTTTTTTCTATATATTTTTTCTTCCGTCACCGAGTTCCATTTTTTATTCTAAATTTAGGGCTTCCATTTTCGTCCTTCATCTATATGTTTTTCCTGCCTTTCATCTTATTATTTTGTTGTTTTTTGTTTTTTAGGACTTTTGCACTCTCGAGTTTAGGTTATATATATATATATATATATATATATATATATATATATATATATATATATATATATATATATATATATATATATATATATATATATATATATAATACACCACGTATTTAATTTTTTCCATCTTTTTATCATCTTTCTCATTCTTTCATCATTTGTTTCTCACCATTTACGATTTAATATTCTGAGTTTACGCTTTTTTTTTAATCATCTATTCTGCCGTGTTTATTCACGAACTTTATTTATAATTTTTTTAACATTTTTTTTGCCCCTGTTCTTTTAGCTTATTTATCTTTGTGCTATTCTTCCAGTCTTTTATTTTCCATTGCACTTCTTTTATTCCGATTATTGGAATTTTTTCTGATCTCCCAACTTTCAATGAGCATCAATATTTGTGTCTTTCTCCCGTCCTGTAATTATCATATCTTTATATTTCTACTCTACGAATGACTTTTTTCTATTTTCTTCTTCAGATTGCTATTTTCTGTATACTCGTATTTTACGGTCATATGACTCCCCTATTCATTTCAATGTTGACTCTCAAAATGACGGTATCAAAAGCAAAGCGAGTGTTTGACGGTTTCAACAGCAAAACGAGTTTGACGGTATCAAAAGCAAAGCGAGTGTTTGACGGTTTCAACAGCAAAACGAGCGTTTGACGGTATCAACAGTAAAGCGAGTGTTTGACGGTTTCAACAGCAAAACGAGCGTTTGACGGTATCAACAGTAAAGCGAGTGTTTGACGGCATCAACAGCAAAACAGCGTTTGACGGTATCAACAGTAAAGCGAGTGTTTGACGGTATCAAAAGCAAAGCGAGTGTTTGACGGCATCAACAGTAAGGAGTGTTTGACGGTTTCAACAGCAAAACGGGCGTTTGACGGTATCAACAGTAAAGCGAGTGTTTGACGGTATCAAAAGCAAAGCGAGTGTTTGACGGCATCAACAGTAAGGCGAGTGTTTGACGGCATCAACAGTAAAGCGAGTGTTTGACGGCATCAACAGTAAAGCGAGTGTTTGACGGTATCAACAGCAAAGCGAGCGGCATCAACAGTAAAGCGAGGTTTGACGGCATCAACAGTAAAGCGAGTGTTTGACGGCATCAACAGTAAAGCGAGTGTTTGACGGCATCAACAGTAAAGCGAGTGTTTGACGGCATCAACAGCAAAGCGAGTGTTTGACGGCATCAACAGTAAAGCGAGTGTTTGACGGCATCAACAGTAAAGCGAGTGTTTGACGGTATCAACAGTCATGGGAGAGTTAATTAAATTTTGAGTGACGGTCACCTCGTCTAGACGCATTCAGGTTTGATTAAATAATTTAAAATATCGTAATTACAGTGAGGTGATTGAAGACTTCACCTCCAAGATGACTCGGAAAAATACGTTTAATTAATTTAATGGAGAATGTTCTAGGTTTCTTTATCAACAATAAACTGGCTATCATCTGAGGTTTATTATGCTCCTTTCCATAAAGCTTCATAGATCGAGTAAAGTGAAATTTAAATATAAAATATCCGACTTGCTTATAGGTCATCAAATTCAAACATCTAAGGACCCCTAAATGATTCTCTTGACCAGGGCCTTATGAACCCGAGAACCTCCCTTACCTAGGGCCTCAAGAACCACCACTGATGTCAGTAATACAAAAATAATATTGTTAATATTTATAATACTAATATTCATAATAATAGTCTTCCCAAATATTTTTGTTTCATTTTTCCTTCATCATTAAACAGAATTATTTTGCTTCCCTTCATCTGATGTTTTAATTATTCATTCTCTTTTATTCTACTTTTCAAATCTCTCTCTCGTTCAATACATGGGGAATGCTAATAAATATCTACTTTATTTATGTACCGAATGATATGTGACTTGTAAATATAGAAAATAAAAGGTTTTTCTTAAACAGGATACTTTCCAGTTCAGTGATTTTTCGAGTGGTTGTAATGTAGGATAAAGGGCATCTTAATTACGCTTAAAGATAGGTATGAGGGTAAAATTTTTAATTCTAATCCTATAACTCCTGTAACTTCTAAGCTATATATTCACTACCCATGTTTCTAAATTAAGAGACAGGATGAAACGAAACAATTTTATAATTTTTCCCATCTGCTCTCTCGTTACCAAATGTGATTCTTTTCAATATTCATTTTTCTCCCACATCCACCTTAACATCGCCAAAAGGATTCCTCACTTATCATCTCCTCGCTACATCTCACCATCATCTGATCTGTCCACCCATCTCCCTTCAACCTCACCTAGTTCCATCAGCGTCTCTCAGCCACTCTCAGGACTCTTTCAAAGGATTGCAATCCTTCTCAGATTACTCGTCCACATCTCTCCCTCTCTGACGTTCATTAATTATCAGGCTTTCTCCCTACTCTTGTTCTTGTTCTTCCCTTTCCCCTTTCCTCCCTGGACGTCCCTTCCTCCACATGTCGATCACAGTCCCCTGCTCATTCTCCTCTTCGTACCTTCCACTCCCTCAGGCCTGCCCCTTCCTTCCTCTCCTTCATAACTCTTCCATCGTATTCAATATTTTTATTCCCATGTGCATGTTCCCAGTTTTCTTTTTCCATTTTAAATTTCATATCTCCAACTTTCGTTCGTTTTATATAGATTTTTTTATACTATTCTCACAATGATTTTATTAACCTTTCAAGAACAGATATAACTTGCTTTCATTTTGTTTATATTTTGCATTTTTTCATCAAATTTAAAAAGAAAATATTTATCCAATCTAAAATATTAATTGTTTTCTCTTTTACTGATTATTATAATTTTGTATTTATTTTTTAGTTTCTTTATCACTGAATAGCATTAGTATCTCCTTCTGTCACTTTGGTTTTAATTGACAGTCTGTATCGACGATTTTATTGACAGCCAATATCGGAGGGAGTTTTTTTTAGAACAATGCATCCCAAAAAATGTATTATGTCAGTCTATAATGAAGTTCCTTTATGAATAGTTTGTAAAGATTGTTTTCAGTGCCACTTTACACACTTTTGTTTTTATAAATAATCTGTAAATTACGTCTATTTATGATAGTTTGACACTTTATATTGATGGTTTTCATTAATATTCTACACCAATAGTTTTAATTAATAGTCTACATTAATGGTTCAATCAATAGTCTGTATCTATCATGGTCTGGTCTTGTTTACATTCCTCCTGTTTGACAAGTTATGCATTACTCTTATGATCAACAAACACCACATTGGAACATGGTTTTTAAATGATTATGTTGACTGTATATATATTTCGGTTGTCTTGTCACTACATAAAGGGTATTTTTTTTTTTTTTAAGGCGGGAGAGGAAATTGAAGTTATTGAAATGTGGGTAGCAAAGTCCGTAGAGTTACTCGTGCTATTTTATATTGTAGACGCGTATTCTTTCATCATAATAATAATAATAATAATAATAATAATAATAATAATAATAAATAATAATAGTTATAATTAATAATAATTATAATAGTTAAAAATAAAAATAAAAATAAAAATAAAAATAAAAATAAAAATAAAAATAAAAATAAAAATAAAAAAAATAAAAATAATAAAAATAAAAATAATAATGAAAATAAGAAAAATAATAAAAATAATAATAATAATAATAATAATAACAATAATTTCCTTAAGTACACCCTTTCCTTTATTTCTTCTAATTCAATATTTTTTCTATCATTTCGTATATTCATTTTTTATGCTTTTAATATTATATCTATTTTTCCTTTCATTTACAAATCACACTTTTCGGTCACTAGGCGAGGACACATAACATGCGCCTCGCCTACTTTGTGTACATGATGGTATATGACACTGAAGAACATTAGAAATCTCTATACTTGTACTTTTACCTGTATTCACGCTTCTGAATTAATGAATCTTATCTGAGGGTCGGCGACTATGACTCTCCGTTCCAAACATTTTCGGGTTTCCTCTGCAAATACTCCATTATAATCTCACTGGGATTCGGATTTTTCATTCAATTCATTATTTCCAGACTCTACTTTCCCCTGGCCCTCGTACCACCAGTGTTACTAATTAGCGTTTCTATTATCTCCTTATCCTTAGTCGTATAGTGGAAATAGTGATTTTTTTCCCTCTCTGTGTATTTCCGCTGTTTCTCGCGTTATTTTAGTGTATCATAGTGTGTTCATTTGTTTGTCTAACTGATGGTTAGCACTCTTTTCACCGAACCCGTCTAATAGTGCATAAAATACAGTATATTGTATTTCCATTTTTTTTTCATACTAAAATCATTTTCCCTCTTTAAAAGATCTGTAGAATTATCAAATATTTCTTTTCATTTCAATGACCTATTACTTTTAATTTGTGTTACTTCTACAATCACAACTTGTGTTACTCTCTAGAAAAAAAAATTTCCCTTTAAGTTCCCTACTGTCTCCCATGATCATTGTTTTGGAATTATTTTTTGATTTGACAACAAACAACTTCCGTCTTTACAGCATTAACTCTCAACTCATATTCTTCATCTTTTTCCCCGAAGTTACTGATCAGATTTCATTTTGCCATTTCATTATCTGTAAGGAGATCACTTCCATCCTCATATTGCTTTTACCATTAACTTTTATTCAGTCATCACTGCTTATAACTTCACTGATTAAAAATACCGAATTACTATAGCCAGTAATTTGATCCTAATTCTCTCCTCGACTCTTCCCTTCAGACTAACATGATCACAATCTGTTCATCTTTCTCTTCTGTATATGTTCCTGGTGGGGATGTAATCTCGTCTCCTGTCCTAATTTTAGTTGTTCTAATCAATCTTCGTCTGGTCACTCCTGTGTTCTGTAAATTTTCGTTCTTTCTCTTTCTCTCTCGTATCGTTTACCGCTGTCTCTGTGCTCAGCTTTCCTAATTCCCACTACGACGATGAAGAACGGAATGAGATGACGGAGGAGGAAGCGGAAATCGGGAGAAAGAGGCCCCCACCCACTAAAAAAAATAAATAAAAAAATCCTCTTTAAAATCTCTAAGTTATAGCTTCATTAAACTCTTTCCTGGGACATGATCGAAGCCATTGTCACCCTCGGGTTCTGTCAGATCTTAGTTTGTTACCAAGTTCACAACTAACTTTTATATTCTTTTTATTTCTATTACTCGACTCGTGTGATTTTACTTGGTGCTTCTTTCCCCTATTTTCCTTCCACTAAACATCACACACAAGTCTCTTCCTTCCTCGTCGCTTTATCCTCCATTATATTCCTCTCGGCTACACTCAATCCCAACAGACACACTATCTACGTCTTCCATTTGCTCCTCCTCCTCCCTAAATTCCTCTAAATGGAAACACTTCCTGCAAATTACTCGTCTACATTCTCTCCCTCTTTGGCGTTCATTAATTTTCCGGGTTTCTTCCTCTTCCCTTTCCTCCTCCTCCTCCTCCTCCTCCTTTTTACTCTCCTTATTTTACCCCGTCTTCCATTTCCTTTTTCTTTCATCTTCTCCTTCATACATTTCTTCTTTCTCTTCTTCCCCCTTTTCTCTACACACATTTCTTCCACTACATGTCGATCATACTTCCCTGCTCACTCTCCCTCACTCTTCCTATCCTGCCTTTTACTCTCACCAAACCAGTCTCTCTCGTCCTTCTACATCACTCTCTCATTCTTCCATCCCCTTCCCAATCCTTCCATCCTCCCTTTTCCCCCATTGACCAGTCTCTCATTTTCGCCCTTCCTTTCTCCCCCTCATTAAACCCCCCTCCCCCCATCTCACTCTCCCTTCCCCTCCCTCATTAACCACTTTCGAATGTCTTTAACCACTTCGTCTTCTTCCTTCTCATTAACGTTCATTTGCTACATTTCTTCTTCGCCTTTTCTAATCTTCTTCTCTCACCACTATTAATCCCGTTCATCATCTTTCACTTATATCTGAAATGCATTTAGTAATTATCTATATTTCCCTTATCGTAAATACACACCCTCTACATTTTGCTTTCTCATGGCAATTCACATTTTCCCCATTCTAGATTTCATCATTATCTTAATTTTTTTTTTCCAGGTTACCATACCATGTACTTTCGTGTTGTCTTTTCAGCTAAATTTAATCATTATCTCACTTATTCTCTCCTTCTATGATCACGTCACGTCACTTCCCTTCATAATTTTTTGTCCAGGTTTAATCACGATCTGCGTCTCGTTCTTCCGTGTCTGGTGTGTCAGGCGAGACGTGTCTATCCCGTGACAGTTCCTTCAGAGTGCTGGGAGGGGGAGGTCCTAGTAACGCCTAGTGGCTTTGGTCTCCAACACGCACGCACACACACATATAGCAAAGGCGGGTACACACAAAAAAAAACATACGCATCCACACACACATATATCCACACGCTTAACATACACACCTACTGTACCCCAAACTTTTCACTGCCTCCGGACAAGACAGAGAATCCTTCTTTATAAACCCGTCTAGCATCACCATATCCAGGTCTACGTTTCATCGACAAAATAACAAGTACCAAGCGTGTTATACTGTACGTCCGCAAAGCTAATCTTGAGAGAGAGAGAGAGTGTGTGTGTGTGTTCAAATGTCAACAGAGCAGGGGGGATGAAACTGCATATATTATATCAAATAAAAAGAGAGACAGAGGGACAGAGAGGGACAGAGATAGACAGACAGACAAACAGACAGACAGAGAGAGAGAGAAAGAGAAATGTTACATCAAAAGTTTTATAGAAGACTTTTGCTGACGGGGAGAACCTGGAGGGATACATCGACCTCAAAAGACGCCAGCCACAACACGAGAGAGAGAGAGAGAGAGAGAGAGAGAGAGAGAGAGAGAGAGAGAGAGAGAGAGAGAGGTATAAGATTTTCAGTCTTATCTGTCTTTCTTAAATCTTTATCATTTATTCCTCTTCACTCCTTTCTCTCTCTCCTTACTTTACTCTCCCTTACCTCGTCCCTCGTTTCCTTCTCTCCGTACTGCACCTTTCCATTCCATTTTTTTTTATTCTCTCCTCTTTTTCCTTATTCTCGTTTATCTACCCTTCCCATCTTTCCTTAGCTTACCCGTGTCTGATTCTTTTCCACCCTCATTTTATCCCCCTCTAATATTCTCTCCCTCTATAATTCCTCCTACCCTTCCCTTCTTCTCTTTATTCTACCCTCCTCTTCTTCCCGACTCTCTCCAATTTCCTTGCCCCCTAATCCTCTTCTCCTGCTTTAATTCCTCCTACCAATCTTTCTTCTCTTCCTCTTCCCATTCTATCTATTCTCTCCTCTCTCACGGTTTCTGAACCTTGACATCAGGACGTGATTATAACACCGAGAGACGGATCATGTTAACTGTACTCACCTGGTTTAAAATTATATTCAGGATGAATTTTTATTTTACTGTCGGAAAAAATTTATATATATATATCGTGTCAACTACAAAATCATCCACCACGAAACTCAGATTTTGTCATTATGTTGGAAAAAATATTCAGCGTGAAGACAAAAAGTAAATATCTTGTTTGTTTTTTTTACTTTTTTTCCGTTGTATTATAGGATAAATAATGATCTTCTCGACGACTTGGAATACTTTTAGTAGCAATATTATCCTACTTTGTGAGTATATTTCTTGATCATGAATTGGGAAATGACAGAATGTGCGATAGCGTTTAGAGAACTGATTACTGTATCGTATCTGTACAACTAAAATCAAAACACTCCTTTTCATGTTTATCTTTATTCTAATGTTAACGTTTAATACAAAAAAAAATACAGAGCTCACTCTGTTAACAGTAACGGGAATAATAACAGAATAATATAAGTAATAAGTAACTGGATAAATTACTAATGGAGCAGTGATTGCGGCTTGTGTTCTAAATGACTGATGCGCGACAACACAAACCAAGCGTCAGTATACAGCGGTCGAGTCTATTGGGGCTGTGGGACCTGTAAGGAGTGATCATGTAAGAGTGACAAGAATAGAGGTTTACTTGACGGAAGTTGTTAGCGTGTGTGCCAGTAGGATGAGGTTTTATTATTTATTTGACTACTGCTCGAGATCTTCGTCTTAAAATTTCGGATTACATTTCTGATGAATATCTGTTTATAGTGATTATTTGCGGTTAAAGGCTAAAGGTCAAACTAAACATGAAAACTAAAAATATAAATGCATGGTTGTATCTAAGGAGCAAGAGTCTTAGTCGTACAACCTAACATGACTTCTTTCCAGGCACGAGTTAACTCGATTATCGAAGAAAATTAAACAAGTATTTGCATTTT